>NC_066848.1:11775895-12075895 GCF_001640805.2 Lates calcarifer
AGCATTATCAGCAAAATGTACTTAAAGTAACAAAAGCATTTAAAATGTTTAACAAATCCTCCTGGGAGTGTTACAGTAAAATGAGTATACTATATTATTATTGGATTAATGTCACTGTTGCATTAATGTATAAGTTGCATTTTGCTGTTGTAGTTGGTGGAGCTTATTTTAATAGCATTTTATATTGTGTTGTAGTTTTATCTGCATAACCTGATGACACTTTTTTATGTTTAATCTTCATTTTCTAAGTAACTAGTTAATGTTAATGTCATCAGTGGTGGAGGTAGTATTCAGATCCTGAATTTAGGAGTAAGAATACCGCATTATAAGTAAAGCCCTGCAGTGAACATTATACTTTAGTAAAAAGATGCAAGAGTTATTAGCAAAATGTATGAGTGTTATACCATTATATATGATATTATTCGATTAGTATAGCTGATGCATTAATGAGTTAGCAGCAATGTACAAGTGTTATTGGTCAAGATGGAGCTAATTTTAACCATTTAACTTACCATTAGTAGTAATTTCATCTGTAACAGTGCATGATATGATATATTTTTTTAAACTTTAACGTGAAGAATTGGTGGAATTGCTTACAACTTATAGACACATGACAAGTGGCAGCAACCAATCTTAATCTTAAACAACACTTTTTGTATTTTATAGCATTCCTGTATGTTGTTTTATCTTGTTGACTCTTGATATGAAAAATAACTAGTAACTAAAGCTGTCAGATAAATGTAGTGGACTAAAAAGTACTATATTTGTCTCTGAAAAGTTATGGAACAGAAAGATAAAGTGGTATGAAATGAAAATACTCAAGTAAAGTGCAACACTGTACTTAAGTACAGTACATGACCAGATATACCACATTACTATCCATCACTGGTTCTGAGATTGTGAGGCTTTGCACTTGTTTAGTAATCACATGATGTTTTGTAGGTTATAATAACAACATGGATCATATTGTGTTACTGCACTTTGTTGTGACAGACTAAACACAGTCTAGTAGTACAAAGTGACTGGCTTAGGTAGAGAGGGACGTCAGCTGATGAAACACAATCCATGCATGTCACCATTCTGAACATGTTGTTTTCAGCTGTTATGAGGAATTGAAGCAGAGAGTTTGCACAGAATCCAGTTGCACGACAAGATCTGGGTGTCAAGCTGCGTTCACACAGACAGCAGCGTTTATCACTGAAACCTGTCCACCCCTGTGTCCTTCTTGCACTTTTAACTGGACACTCCTGTTTGGGACGAGCCATTAAACCAATGAAGGCCACACTGAGATTGCTTGGATTTAAGTATTGCATTTAACTTGTAAAGGAATTGGTGGCCCTCCACTGACCCGGCAAGCTTTAATTGGGATTGTGCAGGTATCGATTGTAAGTGGCCAGGCGAATCTTGAATTACAGCCTGATTAGCTTTTACTCGGCCCCTTGCACCAGCCAGTCGAAGGAGCTCAATGTCATTCAGGTTGGAGCACTTCAGCAGCCACTTGACTGGAGGGAATCTTGTTACTTTCTGTGTAAAGAGGGACAGGAAACATGTATTTAAGATGAGGATGACAGCTCTCCTGGCAAATGTACTTGCATCACATTAGGCTGTAATACTCCGCTAGTGTATTATCAGTCATTTTTAGAAATAATTTGAAAATACATCTCTTAGCATGTACCTTATAAGTAGATCATGGCCACAGAGAAGATGTATCCTCCTTTTTTATCTTTCCTGCTCTCATTTTATCTACATTTTATCACCCCTTCTCTTCCTTTATTGTTTCTCAGCAGAGATGATGACCTCTGTAAGGTTTGGACAGAAACAGTCATAGGAACGATGTAGCCCTTTTTTCTCTATTATGAGCAGCTTCATCCGAGCCCTCCAGGCACCCAGCTTCAATATCCACCCTCCGTACCTCCAAAAACTCTGCCCCAGATCGTCAGCTTTTACCCAGCCTGCCTGTATGTGTCATTACAACTCAGTAATCTGGAGAGGGCAACAGAAAAGTTCTCATCAGTGTCAGCCTGAGATATAGATATGGGCTGGGTAACAAATGGCCAAATGCACAGGCAGCAGAGCAGACCATCAATAAAGCAATTTCTTGTGTCATAACAGCCTGCGTTTTTCCTAAAGCCAGCCTTTCAAAACTTTTCCCTCTGCAAATCGCTGCAGCCCGACCATTAGAGTCCTGCCTTGTGAATTTAATGGATTCCGTACAAATAATATTCCACCATAATGGAAAAGGTTGAAGTCACTGAAGACAGATGAAGTCATAAACACGTATAATTGAGAATCAAAGACCGATAAATTTTAAACTGCTATCCATTCTCTCTTTTTAGATGATGATCTATGTCGGTGTGGCTGCGGGAAAATGGAAGAGATTATGGGGGAAAATTATAACAATAAATTTTCTAAACATACACCTTGATTATGCTTCGATTTTTTGGAAGGGTAGAGGGCGAGGGAGGGGGGGTTAGAAAGAAGGCTGGGATTGCTGAAAGCTTGCTGGCTAAATGGCACCATAAAATAGGTTCCCTGCTCTTTTGCCTGCAGAGTGTAGGCATGCCTGGAGGTGTGATGCCCCCCTCCCTCCCCTCCTAAATGGGGGGAAATGAATTGTGTAATTTATTGCAAACGTGCACACAGTGAGATTAGATCAGCATATCCCATCAAAGGAACAACAATCAATCAGCCTCTAGTTAACAGCTTGAAACACATAAACCAGGGCACCTAATGGCTTTCCAATTTAACAGATTGATAGACTTATCCGGTCCTAAGGGATGAATTAAGAAAACCGGGTACTTTCACACAGGCACTGGCACTTTTGACAGGACCTTTTACCCCCTCTAGCTTACTTACTATCTTTACTCCTGAATATAGAGATAAGGTTAACCTGAAAATAAAGGGAAAGTCGGTTTTACCTCTTTCCTTTTTTTTCACCCCCTTTCTGTTTGAGAAAGCACTCCAGAGCTGATTTGTTATTCAGATGAGGCGGGAGTGGAAGTGTGTCAGATGTGGAGAATGGGCTCATTTTAATGACCTGATTATCGCGGGTCATTTGGAACTGTGAAATCAAGGGAGCTATTCAAAGCCACTTAACAATATCTAAATGTGACCCGGGCGACCCATTCAGCCAAGAATGTAGTTTAAAAAAAGGAGCTTGTTTGTTTCATATCTTATTAATCACACCATTGATTCATGTAAACTCATCAGGAAAAGAGTATTAAAGGATTAGTTTAGATTTGCTTTCTTGCAGAGAGTTAGATGAGAAGAGGCCGGGGGAAACAGTCGGCTAGCTTAGCATAAAGACTGGAAATGGTGGCTGTAGTCTGGCTCTTGGCTCTGTCCAAAGGTAAAATTTCATAACCTTTAAAGGTAGAAAAACACATTATATCAGGTATGTCTAATCTATAGAATCAACAATTTGCTGTTTTATGGGATGTTATGTACCAAACTATTTGTTGGCAGCAGAGACTCCACAAAGTTCTGGTTCCAGACAAGTAATAGTCCCAGTAAAACAGCAAACTGTTTCCAGTCTTTATGCTTTAAGTTAAGCTAACCAGCTGCTTTCTCCAGCTGCATATTTAGTGCACAGATGTGTATAACATCAAATTTCATACTCTTGACAGGAAAGCAAATAAACCTATTTCCAAAAATGTTGTACAGTTCATTTAGTTTCAGTTCACAGTCTCTTTAAGGAGATGCTATACGGGGAATTTAGTGGACATCAAGTTTGCCAGATAATTGTAGGTTCAGGAAATTCTTCTATAGCAACAAGTTATTCTTTAGCACCAAATCCTCAAACTAAACTGACTATCCTGAATCAGTTGACCAAATCACTGACCTAATCAGTAGCCTTTAGCAGTGGAGTTCCTTATGGTGACACTGGTGACAAAAAGCAAAAGTTTTCAGTTCAGCTCAGCCTGGTTTAAAAAGACTGTAAAAGCCACATAAACCGTTATGATGAGCTACTAAACTTATAATCATTTATCGTACTGGCCTAATTTTGTAATAAACTGAATGTACCAGTTTGAACAGGCAACAGACAGAAGAAAATCAGAAGCCTAATGCTTTGAACTGAGCTGAACCATGTTATTCAAATCTGCAAAGTCATTCAAAATGTCTACCTCTATAGTGGGTACCAAACACTGGCTCCTATGAAATATATTCAAATAAGGTTAACTGGTTGTACTGTCCTCTAAAGAGTTTGGCTACAAACCCAGGGCCTTGACCCAGAGAGGTGTAATGCACACTCAGTGTCACCATATTATCTTGTCCATGTCCAAGTAGACAGCTGATCTCTCTGTGCATAATTGAGGAGCTTTTGGTATCAAGGATGCACTCCTGAGAGGGATGAGAAAGTGTCACCCTAGACCCCAGTGAGCAGACCAGAGGAACCAATTCAAGTGAGACCCAAACCAACAGACAGGCTGCATCCACAGGCCAGGGAGATCAGACTGTCTCCCCACAGCTTTAGGCTCTCAGACAGCATCTGAAGCCAGTGGGCCATAATATATACATGTGACTGATGTGTACACTCCAATGTAACGTGACAGAACTACACATTAAAAAAGAACCACATCTTCTCATCAGAATTAAGTATGTGAAGGGTTGGGGTCAATTTTGTCTTAACTCAGACACTTCAGGAAATGGATTGAGATTCAGCTCATGGGATGGGAATGAACCAAAATTGATTACTGATGGATCAATAAATTGGCTAATGAGTAAGAGCCCATTAGTAACCAATCAAAACTAATAGCACTTTAACTGCTTCTTTGTCTCTGCTTTTCAATCAGATTAAAACCTGCAGTTATCTGACGCGTGAGGGGATGAATCTTCCAAAATTAAAGAGAATAACAGAGGAAATGCCCAAACGCAAGACTATTAAACTCAACGAGCTTCCCACTCTTCAGGGTCAGAGAACAAAAATTGTGTTTTCCCACTTGACACTAATGTTCATCTCTTCTCTCTGGTCACAGCTCCGCTGACCCTATTGTTTGGTCTGTGAGTACAGCAAGGAATACATGATTACAAAGAGTGCCCAAACATGATTGCCCCCCCCCCTCCTCCTGACGGACAGTAATTGGTGTTTGTTTGCTCTCTTTTCTCCCTCTCTTGTGTCATGGCGTGGTAAAGAGTGCTATTACTGTCAGCTGATTAGTATGGCTCCTCTGCCTCTTCCAGCAGCTGTCAGGACTGCCTAATGAGAGGAAACATGAGCAGAGACAAGAGAGGCCTGTGCACACACTTACACTTGAATTTAAACATACACAGGGCGAGTGTGTACAACAAAGTTACAATAAATAATAGGTTAAAACTTGATTACTCATCATAAACAATGACATTTTGCACACTCAGTCCAGAATATGTCTTAGAAGGTTCACCTTGGTTTGTGGTTTCACAGCAGCCATTGTAGGATATACACTTAGCCAACTTAGGAGACCTAAGAATTTTAATTAAAAAAAAAAAAAAAACTTTGAAGTTTGCAATTAGGACTAACAGTAAATGATTCTAAAGGAGGTGTTTCTGTTGTTTAGCCTTTCCTCACTGAAATTAATAGGGTGGTACATCTGTCCCTGTAACACAGTTGAACAGCATCACAAACTGCAGCCTCCAAAATGACCATTAAGTTGAATCAAGAACTCTAAAGCAATTTAAATAAAAACTGTGTTGTAACCACCATGAAGCATGGATTTATTGCAGGACTGCTACATTAGACTGCATTAATTTTTAGCTAGGTGTACCTAATAAACTACCACAAATATTCAAATATATAAATTCTTTATATGGAGCCTAGAAGCTATATCAAATACTCGCCAAACATAAAATTAAATAAAAATCATGACTCATATCATTATTTTCCTTCTGTTTAAGTAAAAATTGGGAACATGTGAGGGACCAGCACCAATCCCTAATGGATCCCTCAAAACTGCTCTTTTAATCCATCAAACATTCACACCAGCCCTTGACAACTCTATCTTCCTCACATCTTAACGCACCCCAAAGTCCTCAGGGCACATAGGAAAATTAACCATTTAATAGCAATAAATAACTGAGTCTGACTAAAGGGGACTTCAAATCAGCCTCTCTCTCTCCCTCAGTCTGTCTGTCTGTCTGTCTGTCTCTCTCTCTCTCTCTCTTTCTCTCTCTCACTCTCTCTCTCTCTCTCTCTCTCTCCCCTCTTCTCTTCTCTCTCTCTCTCTCTCTCTCTCTCTCACACACACACACACACACACAGTGGCCTCACATAGGTGGATTTACACCAAACAGATAGAAAATCCAACACAGTCTGTGGTTGGTTTCCTCTACCTTCATGCATGCATGTTTGTGTGTGTGTGTGTGTGTGTGTGTGTGCTTGTTTTATACATAAACAAATTAAAGAGAAAGAAACTGAAAACAGAGATGGTAAATTGCCTTCAGTGGTGGAGTGGAATTACATAATTCTATGCATGTTTCAAATCTGAGTTACTTGCACTTTACTTGAGTACTTTCATTTTATGTTACTTTATACTTTGCTTTAGCTACTTGTGACTTTATAGATTCATTTTTTACTCACAAAAAATATGAACAGCACATAAAATAGTTAAAATTAGCTCCACCTCGACCAACTACAGTAAAATGCTACTTAGTTAAAATTCCACACTGATGCAGTTATAATCATATATATACGGGTGTAACACTCACAGGGGCCATTTACTTTACAGGGAGTGCTTTCAGTTTTTTTGTGTTTTGCTAATAATTCTTAAGTGACATTTTAAATGCAGGAGTTTTACTTGTACTGGAGTATTTTTATATTACAGTATTGCTACTTTTACTTAAGCAAAGGATACTACCACTGTTTACCTTGAGAGATTTAGAGCACTACTAAGATGATTCTGTGCTATGTTAGACTGTGTTAAACCCATGCAGCATTGTTACATCTTGGCATTTTTCTTTTCTATCCATGGCATTCCCATTAAAACCTTGTACGTCTTTCCTTGTTTCTCTCCTTTCCCCCCACTTACGATGTATACTGTTACAGGCCCTTGTATTAGTCAAAATGGTGCATTGATTATTTGTAAAAACATAAGTGCAAATCAAACCAACATTGCGCGGGGACAGATGAGAGCTGCCTACCTGTGCACACGCTGGAAAAGGGGGCAGTTATTGACCAATTGATTTGATGTGAAGGAGGGGCATTCTTTTTCCGCAGTGAAAAGACCTTGACTGTAAGGCCAGCAATCACTCCACCACCTTAGCTCCAAATACAACCACCTCTAACACCCAACTGTGTCCTCAATCTCCACTCCAACGGGCCCAGGTATGCAACTTTTCCGTCAGCACCGTTATGTATTTGGCTTTCTATTTCACTTTAATAGGGGAGAAATTGGCAACATATTCTTTTACAGCCCCCTGGCACCATTAGAAAGCCTGCTGTCATTTGGATTATTTATGAAAAACTATTTCATGCTTACTTACATTTGCCGCTTATTTTCCCCCAGTGTGACCTGCAGCAGATTTAGTTCCATTTCGAAAGCCTTAAAGCCAATTCTTTATGTCTGCAGGTCAGCCTTCTCGATTGAGTCGAGATTGAAATACCAGTGTGTAGTGGGGAAAGGTATGGCAAGAGGAAACCAATAGTCTTTTATTGTGCAGAGGGCTATAGTAAAGAGAAAAGGAAGGGGAATACTGAAAAAGGAGAAACGATAGAGGGGTGAAGGCAGGGGTGAGGGGGTGATTTTAGGCGGATATAGAATTGGAGACACCTGCAGAAATAAGAGGCGATGCAAAGGCAGCAACAAAAGTTGAGAAATGAATGGGCCACAAACACCCAGCTGCTCGTGAACAGCAAAGACAACAAAGACTGGCCAAGAACTGAGTCAGCACATTGGCATAGAAAGTAAAAACACAAAGGACATAAAAAGAAAGTGGTCTTAAATCCGCAAGATTTTATATTTCATCCAAAAACATGTCAAGTTCCTTTGCTTGCGTGGTGTTTTACAAGGACTACAATGATAAACTTTTCTATGGGATGTTTTTTTTTTTTCTCTGTGTTTCTAGAATCTATACTCATATTCGTGTCTGTACAAGGAAATTGGCAATCTTTGTCTTTCAACATATCAAATAAATCAAAATAAATTTCCCCACTAAGGAGCTCGACAGGCCAGGACAAAACAGTCACACTCCCTTCTGGAGCACGCATCTATACTCATAATCCCATACTGTATGAGATGGGGTCTTTCACTCTCCATTGCACATACACGCACACACATGCACACACACACACACACACACACAAACACACTTTTGATCTGGGTTTGGCCTGGTCTTTATACAGTGACCCTAATAAACTGCGGCGTGGCCGGGCAGGTTTGTCACTGTCACAGGTAAATGATGTAATTAATGAGTGTGTAGCAGAGTGGATGGGAGCCGGGGTGTTAGCTTTTAAACACCTCTCTAGCTGACTGGGTTTGGGGAGGCCCAGCTGGACACAGCCAGCGGATCGATACGGGGTCGAGGGTCAGTCAACCCTCCCATTATGGCCGAGGTAGCTCCCATCATCGTCTGGCTAACGATGCCTGCAGGAGGGCAGGGGATGGAGCCACTGCAGTGAGGGGAAGCAGCTTCTGGGAGCTTCACACTGAGACTGGGTAGCTCCTGGGGCTGAAGCTTAAAGCTGTATATAGCTATATATATATATATATATATATATATATATCCTGAGAAAGGATATTTGATTTGCAAATGTTTTTGAAATGACTGTATCTGTAGTGATGACCTCTGGCAGACTAAAAAAGGGCACAGAAAACAGCAAGGGAGCTCTGTATTGAAAGTGTAACTATGTAAGTAAATATATATATTTTTCTTTACACTAAAATAAGTTTTATTTTTAAGCATTTTAGGTGTCTGCCCTCAGAAGAGCAGAGGAAGCCTCATTAATTTAAAATTTCCCTCACATTAGCAGGACTGTCTGTTTCAGACCACTCTTTACTCAATAGCCACTCCAATAGATCCATACAGAGATCAAAACTCAACAGCTAATTTAAAGTGTGCCTCACATTTCTTGGAGCCTTGAGTTTTTTATCCTATAGGTGCCCCCGAGGAATACTGTGACCAGTTTTGTTCATGATGTTGATACATTATTAATATTACAGCAGGGGAGCATGGGAAATCATTCCTGGCCAGATTGGGTTTGATCAATATCCTGAAAGGGCAGGAGCCTCATTAATCTAAAACTTCCCTCACATTAGCAGGACTGTCCGATTTAGACCACTCTTTACTCAGACTCAATAGCCACTCCAGCAGATCCATACAGAGATCAAAACTCAACAGCTAATTTAGAGTGCACTGGAGTTTGTAATGCTGCAGAATCCCCAGTGAATACTGGGACTAGTTTTGTTCATGATATTGATGTTGATGCATTATGATTAATACTGGTGTCTTAATTTGTAAAGAAACAATTGATCCCAATGAACCTGTTTTACTTCATTCAGATGAAAACATTGCTGAGTTTTTTGGGTTTTTTTCAGTGCTATTTGAAGAATGTTCATGAACATAGAGGGTTTGGGAATGTTTTATTACCTTTAGAGGTCTCTTATTCTACAGTTCAAAATCACGAAAAACACCCATTTTCACAAGACTTTTTTCATTTTCTTTCACTTAATCTTTTTGCCCTAATGAAGATAAGATAAGTTTATTTGTATACTGTGATATCTTTCAACAACAAGGCAAATCAAACTGCTTTGCACAAGATATGGAATTAATGGGTTAAGTTACTCTGTACCATGTCATTTATTTTACATTGACATTCATAGGCAAATTTAAAAGAATAAGTAAATTTTAAAAAGTATAGCTGAAATGATTAGTTGATTAATCAGTTAGCCATTGGACAAAAAATTTATCAGAAACTGGCAGTTGATTAATCTATTAATATATAATTTAAGTCATTTTTCAAGCAAAAATGCTAAAAGATTCAAACAAAGAATCTTTGTTTTGTTTCAGTCAGCTAAGATCATCCTAAATGTGAGGCAGACAAGCCGAGAGTTGATACTCTTTGTGTGACCCATTGGTGTTTAAGGATGTGCCGGTGGACGCACTATATTATCTTCCTATGGACAGGCTAATCCATTACCAGCCTTCTTGCGGTGCGAGTGAAATGCTCGTATTAGGGCAACTGTGCGTTCAGAGGCATCATTCAGGACAATGAGCTATAGCCCAAGAGTGACAAGCTAGAAAAATGCCCCCACTTTTCAGGCTGTACAAATGACGTTTGGCCACGATAACTCACAACTGGACACTTCATTTCAAGTCGAGAGCTAGCTGGCCAGTCAAAAGCTATTATACCATCTTCTTTATTTGTGACCCATGGTTTTGGTAGTGGGACCATCAAATAAATACTGCTAAAATGCCACTTCAGTCAAAAATATTGGTCAATTCTTTCTCTGTCGTGACTGGGTCCGGATGGCAACCTGTTTCTGATGGTAAACCTTCAAGAGTCAGGTGGTCAGACAGCTGGCATCCATCAGGAATAACAGCACCATGAGTTAGTGTTGGATGTATATGCAAGTGAATGAGAGTGACCAGTGCTGCTGATCCCTCACAGCCATTCTCAAAGCATGGTAGTCAAATGAATTGATTACCAATTTATCACTGGGGAATTGCCTGCTTAGAGGAATAATCACTCACCGATAAAGAAGAAATGGCTATGAATACATTTCAAGGATGACAATCTTTGAGGAGTAATAGTATAATTTGTCACTTGTGACAGTCTATTTGATTGTTCTCAATATTTCAGCCTGGTGGAATATTGGACGGAAGCACGCCGGGTTGTCAGAGCCAGGCTGAGAGGTGTGTGTGTGTGTGTGTGTGTGAATTCGTGGAGTCGCGCTTTAATGCGGTAATAAGGCAGTCAGAAGAACACTTAGACTTCCTAAGGTGACAGCAGCTTTATCGCGCGTCGCCTCATAAACTCCCATCATATCTGTTCGCCACTATTATCAAATGGGTGTTTAGGATGCGTCAGTGTGTCCGTGTGTGTGGGTGTGCGAAAGAGACAAAGAATGAGTGTGCCTGTGTGTGTTTGTATGTATGTGTGTGTGTACAGAGGGTGATGACATGAGAGCACAAACAGATCAGTGTGAAAAGTGAGTTGATCCTGGCTGAGGGCAGAAATACTGTGAGACCACAAAGATTTTGAGCTTTTTATAAGAAAAATAAGCCCATCCTCCCACGCTGAAGTGAAGCATTTCTCTTTTTGCTCCTGACGTCCAGGCAGCTGTGGTCAAACTTAGGTCAATAAAATGTCTGTCTGTCCATTGAGCTGGCACACCTATCAAAAGATGAAAGTTTGTCTTTAAAGGAGAGATAGAATTCAGCTGGGAGAGAGTGGGCCCTTTTCTGTGAGGCATGCAGGAAATTAATCAAGGAAATGGGGTTTTTGGTGTGCCTATATCACATCTAATCTATCCTTTGTCCACATGTAGCCGGCTCCAAGCCTCACCAATCAAGAGCGACACGCTGGCTTTATGAAAAGCCACTTGTTCCCTGCATAATTGGGGGGTCTCATTGCTGAGTTAAATGGGAGGTGGAGGTGGAGGGAGGGGCAGTCTTGTTTGCCCATGTAAAGTGTGATCCAGATAATAGCATTCTCATCAAAGGCGGCAATTACATTCATTACAACGGTGCAAGGCGCGCCTGCAAGGAAATTAAGTGGTGAGAGGAAAGAAAAGCTTAATATATACCTCCTTTATCCTATCCCCCACCTCTCAGTTCTTTTTCAAATGCTCCACGTGGAGCGGGAGACCTCAAGAAAGAAACAGTCTCAGTAGAAGAAGAATAAATCTCGTCAAAGTCCCCCTTCACCTTTCTGCCTCCAAGAGGCTCCCGTCTACCGTTACTATGGCTGCACTTGTCTAGGATTAAAAAGCTTTTCCAGGAGGGTAAGCTCTAATGCAGCTCTTACACAAGCCCAACAAATGACACCAAGTCTTAAAAAACTGCTTAAGACCTTCTCTAAATTAAATTCCAATTTCTTTCAGGAAAGGAGGAGCAAATTAATTGTCCTGTGTGGCGTTAAACCACAAACAGCCTGTAAATCACGCAGTTAAGAGGAGAAGGGAACCTTTTCATTCAGGCCTTTTAAATGTGAATCAGAGCAAGTGGATAACACTGCAACCTTCTCAAAGACAGGTGTTGTCCCAGAGCCCATTCTACATGTGGCAGTGTGTATATTCAAACTCACTCATATAATTTAGATTAGTCTTGAAAAGGTTTTGAGTTCAAGTTCTTTACAAAATGTTAAGTATATGAGTTATTGAGTCATTGTGTCAAAATAGACTGAAATCATGGATTTCTGTGTTTGCATTAAATTACATTAGATATCATGCCGTTGTATTCATGGCTGAAGGTAACCCATTCAACAACACAGTTTTTCAACATACTGCAGGAAGTCATTTCTATACAAGCTTCCAATAGTGTGACCACAGCATTATTGGGTGTAAATGCCAGCCCCACTAAGCCCTATTTGAGTATTACATACTCTCCTTCTCATTAATACAAGCTCACTGCCCTTTAACAGAACAGCTTAATATATCGTGCAGTGGACATGTCATTAATGCAAAATTAAGCATGACCAATTATTCCCTTTAAGTATTTTTAGGCTTAATAAATCTGTCCTTCAAACAAAAGGCTGCCTTGGCTCTAACTGCTAGAAATGCTTAGCAAGAAATACAACATATGATTATTGTCCCAATGATTTATATGATAAGAATTAAAAACAAAACTATTGAAACAAATGAGAGCACAGAGAAGTGTGCACTTTGTCTTTTCGTGCCGACAAATCATTGTGGCTGTGTGTAAATTATTCAGCAGGATCTGGCCCCGGTGGAAACCTGAGCATAATTAAATTGCAATAAAATAACATTAGTGTGGACAGGCTGTTAGGAGGTGATGTAATTGGCTGCTCCAGCGGTCATGGTTCAACTGATGAGGTCGACTGTCACATCTTCCACCGATCCTGTACATGCTGTCCCCCCTGGGACTGGCAGCTGACACAGACAAGATCCACTAGCCTGACTGTACACCGAGCTTTCCACTGCATAGTGACAAGCATGACCTGACTTATCTTGATGAGTCAAACCTTTTCTGCAAAGTTAGGACTTATAAATAATACTTTGTGTCTCAGCTGTATATCTTCTTTCAATGAGGCACTTGTGTCTCAAAACTGTGTGGTAGAATGGGTAGGACATGTTTCACCAATGAGACATGTGCGCCATCTAGTGTCCAGATGTTGAAATGTGACCAGGCAACAGTAGGTGAACATGCAGGACTGAATGGATCTGTGAAAAAATTGTTAAAGCACTATGCTAATACACTCTGTAGTTCTCTAATGGGACACACAAACATCACACACAAGCTATAGTTACTGAACAGACTATAGTATACATAGGTAGATAAACTGACAACACCACACGACTCATGTTACATGTGAAGAGTTCTCTGGCAGCAGGTTTACATTACTGCTATAATACTACTGCTCTGACAGTAGCAGTTGTAATGCGGTAAAAGGATACAGCAGCCTCACTCAACTTGGTCGTTTATCATCTTCTCCTCAGTGGTTTTCCTACAACTTTGACACAAATGGGGCAATGCGATCTTCACCAAGCCCTTACTGGTAAATTATTGATTGTGATAAAACATGAATGAGTCAATAGCTTTTGAAAGTAATGCAATTGTTGTGCCTCATTTGCCACTTGCGTGTAATGGCAAGCTGTACATCTGAAAGTGTGTCATGTCAGGGATGTGAATGGACATGCTATCAGTTAACTTCATTAGCTGGTGGCAAGAGATGAGTGTTTTAAATACATATGTCTGTTTTTAAAAAAGTCACTGCCTTGTGCATTGTTGAAGGTAAGTTTTGACAAACTATGAAATGACATTATAATTTTCAATTACTAATACCCAAGATACTATCCTAAAAGATAGATTTTAGAAAGTTCCTTCAAGTATAGGCTAAATACTAAACACCAAATCACTAGTAGGGCTCTGCCAATCTAAAATTGTGCACTTGTCAGACTTTAAGAGAAAGGTTTGTTGTCTTAATATTAAGGCTGAAACACAGCAGGAAGAAAACAGCTCTGTGTTTTATCAGAAAGCCAATAGCACACTGTTAAATCCCTTTCATGGCTGATTTTTTCCCCCTCCATAAAAGGTGCTTTATAACAGGTTGGATAAAGTTTGTTTGTAGATGTTTGCGTCACACATTATTCTGAAAATATTCATTTTAAATGAATGGCCTACCCCGCTCTGACATCTTATTACAGGTCATAAATTGGAGTTAGTATTAGTAAATAATACATTATCTATGTCAAACTATCTTCTGTGGCATGTTTTTAGGTCTTGTCATTTATGGAAAATGTATATCTTTTTTGCTTCAGGTACAGAACAAAATTGCAAGCAGGTGCCTTGTCGACTCATATTATCCTTTCCAAATACTGAATAACCTTTTTTGTGATTTTATACATCATGGAAAACTGTATTATTTTGTATTTTGAGCAAAGCTACAGCCTTAGTGGTGGGAACCTTTCTTCGCGGGTACACTGAGCTGGTGGCGGGACGGTTTTCACCGGTGCACACTTAATGAACTTTCACCCCTCAAACAGGTTTATTGTTTTGATTCCGCTGATTGTTGTTTGGTGTGAAATGTAGCGGAGGTGTCGACGGAACGGACATTTTAAAACCAGTGGTAGTCTTCAGGGTTTATTTACTGGCGATGTAAATAATGACCGTGTCGATCATATACCAGCGTTTCTGTTGACAAAGATGCTTTCTCCCAGATAAGCTAACGTTAGCTATGCGGCTAACGCAACGCACGTAGCTTTGGTAACAACATGACGGTGATGAGGAGCGGTGTGTAGGAGCGACCGAGCTCACATCGGATCGCGCTGATTTCCTGCTTGTCAGTTACTGGTTTCCCAGGATTATCCCGTATTTGTGTTTAGATAGCTACAAAACGGCTTTTCCAAGCAAGCAAACAAGACTCTTTTCGTTCAACCAGCGACTCGTCTTCTCAGAGGTAGGTGTGCATCTTTGGAAATCAGCTAGCTACGTTAACGACACTGATGTATGTGTGTTTTTATAGTGTTTTGATTCCACCGACCGTTTGCATCGTCGTTGCTGTTTAGTAATTGTGGTCGCTGCAGCAAAACATGCAACTTGTTTGGTTTTTTTTTTTAGTGTTGGACCTTTGCATCACTTTCTTTCAATGGGTGAGGAAAAGCCGGACACGCTGGACTTTGTGAAGGATTTCCAGGAGTACCTGAGCCAGCAGACTCAACATGTCAACATGATATCAGGCTCTGTCAGCGGCGTCAAGGAGGCGGACGAGCTGCCAGCAGGTAAATTATCGATGTGTCACTGAACCTGTATTCATAGCTCTTATATGTAAATTCAACCATTTTAGGCGTCTGGGTCTGATGCAGTTTTATACAGTTTTTTTAGGCAATTCGCTGATAAATGCACCTATAAACATTATCTGACTTTTGATACTTGGAGTAATTGGACATGGGCCTTGTTATCCTCATCATTCTTTAATAAATTTGTGGTAATTCAGTTTGATTGAAACTTTGGCTGTTTTGTTTTGATAACAACTTCAGAACCACTGCTGGTCCTGCTTGTATAGTGCCATTTATTGTTTGCGGTTGATCTGTTATTCTATGTGTTATCGCAACTTAAATGCCAGCTGTAGAAATCAATTAAAAGCATCAGTTTGTACTGTATGTTTTTTTTCCTCAGTATAAGTTGTAAGTTCTGCTAATTCCCTGTATGTAGACTGCAGTCAGAATGGACTGGATCACCCATCAGTGGACATGTCACTAGAGGACAGCTCAGGGATCCTTGTAGATGGGTTTGAGAGGACCTACGATGGAAAGCTCAAGTGCCGCTACTGCAATTACGCCACCAGGGGCACGGCACGACTCATTGAGCACATCCGAATTCACACAGGTAAGTGTTGATAGTTACATTTCAGAGGATAACACTGATAGAGTTTTGTTATTTAGCCTGTTTGTCCCTAATTTAAACAGGAGAGAAGCCGCACCGCTGTCACCTCTGCCCATTTGCCTCGGCCTACGAGCGCCACCTCGAGGCCCACATGCGGTCACACACAGGTGAGAAGCCTTACAAGTGTGAGCTGTGCTCCTTCCGCTGCAGTGATCGTAGCAACCTGTCGCACCATCGCCGCAGACGCCACAAACTCCTTCCAATGAAAGGTGCCCGCTCACTTTCCCATAAGAAGATGCTGAGCGTTTTACAAAAGAAGGCCAGCTCACTGGGCTATGGCCGCCGACTCCTCATCAACTTCAGCCCCCCTTCTATGGTTGTGCACAAGGCTGACAATGTGAACGACTTCTCCCATGAGCTGCCCCACTTACGTCAGGAGTCTTATGATAATCAGAGTCGAGCAGTTGAGGACGGGCTCTCCTCAAATCAAAATCACCATCACCATGATATGGTCATGGATAACCCCCTGAACCAGCTGTCCACCCTGGCAGGCCAGTTGGCCAGCCTCCCTTCAGAGTCCCAGGCCCAGACTCAACCTCCCATGTCTCCAGGAGCAGAGTCTATTGTGGATGAGAAGCCCTTCCTCATCCAGCAGCCCCACCCTGCCACGGCTCCTGTGGCTGTCACAGCCAGCATGGCCCATGCCTCCTCCTCTTCCCCAATCACCCCAGAGCCTCGGGCTCCTCCCCACAGCAATTGCAGCCCCGGAGGGGGACCCTGCAGCGAGCACAGCGGGCGCACCAGTACCCCTAGTATCTCCAACAGCCAACCCAGTACGCCGGCTCCAGGCCTGTCTGCCCCACTCCAGGACCACCACATGCTACATCACTGCCAGCACTGTGACATCTACTTCCCCGACAATATCCTCTACACCATCCACATGGGCTGCCATGGCTATGAGAACCCATTCCAGTGCAACATCTGTGGCCACAAGTGTAAGAGCAAGTACGACTTTGCCTGCCACTTTGCACGCGGGCAGCACAAGTAATGGATGACTGTGGAAAACGTTGAAAGAACTTTGAACAGACAGTTTTGTTTTAATTAAATCCATAGTAATTTTATTTATTGGTCTTTTACTTGGCCTTGATGTAGCCTAGCCTTTGAAAGTTGTACTTATACAAGAAAATGTCAACATTCAGATGGTTCCATTTTGTATAATTAAAGGTGCCCATTCAAGTGTATTATAAAGGGATGATCAGTGTTTTCAACAGGTTGAGAATTTATTTGTGGTGGTGTTAAAAATTAGCCAAACTAATTAACATTATCTAATGAAGTAGGTTACCAAATTTACAATATTCCTTAACTGTTGTTTGCAAGCTTTCCATCTTTCTTTCAAATGCAATATCATGCAACACTAAGGTAATGTGGTAAGGTAACTAACAAAAAAAAAGGCTTTCATTGTTTCATTGTACCTGTTTTTAATACAGACTGAGGTGAATTAAAAGTAGTGGCTGCTGGGAGAATCTAAAAATAACTCATGAATGACCTTAGAAAATGGTCAACACACGGGTGATCCCTTCCAATTCCTTCAAAGTGATAGCACTGATGCTAAAGGCAGACTGCATAATCTGAGGAAACCATGCAGTTGCTAGATGTAATGTTTTTGTAAACTCTGAAAAACCCCTAAATGTAACATTACCTCATAGAGGAAAAAAAACATGATTGTAGCTGGCCTGTGCCTGTCAAGAGAGTAAAAGGAGGGAGGGTCCACTCGCACAATAAATTGACTCTGACTTTCAGCAGCATGTTCCTTTACAAAAATACAAACTGGCCAAATCTGACTGGACCACCCAAATAAATTCTCAACACTCCTGGAGCTACAAAGATTTCTCTGATGACACTCACACAGGAGTCAAACTGTTGGCCTTGAGTGATCTTACTTAAGCCTTGTTGAAATTATTTCAGTGCTTGGTGCATTACTACTATTTCTTTGCAGTGCCTGACATAGTCACTTTCAAGATAAAGAGGACTGTTACTTTGAAGATTAATATTATTACAGTTATTAAGTTCTCCTCTTACTGTAATGAATAGGCCCAGAACCTTATGGAAAAAAGTTTGGCCATTGTAGTTTTCTATGGTAGCCGTGATTTATTTTATTTTATTTTTTTGCCAAAATTCTCCATGAATGCTGCTAAGAAACTTTGAAATAAATGCCAGCCGTACTACTTGGATGGCATTCACAGTAAAACCTGACCAGACTTTGTATCAGTGGTTGTGGTCAGCCAGTTTAGATTTTGTTGAAGTCGTGTTGTTTTGAAGTTTCTCCACACAGTGCCCTTCCTTGACCAGCACCATGGTAACTTCTCTCATTCTCTTGAAAGGATTTTTTGCGTATCCTTTTAATTACATCATGTCACATTCTGACCTTTTGATATTGTATGAAGTCACTTTGATATCCAGTATCTCCATGTTTAGGACAGAATCACCAAGTCTTGTGTCTCATGTGAAAACTTTTTCAGAATTGCCACGTAGCACTGGGGATGCCACGTTTTAGCCTTTGTGATAACACACTGAGATTCCCCATTTATCTTATGGATCCCAGTGCTTTTCTGAATATTTACTGAGTATTGTATTCTGAGTGGTTGGATAGATGTTCAGTGTCAAAAAAGCAAAATCATGTTGCAGTAAGACTGCTACTTTAGCAAGATTGTTCTTTGTCTTGGGTACTGTTGTCTGTTGCTTAGCAACATGTGTGGAGGACATAGTTACTGTTTTTAGGACCACCTCTTTGTCACCATGCTTACCAGTAATAGGGGCATCCAGTAATGATTGCCTTATGTTCTCTCAGTGTGTCGTAGGTTCATAGGTAATGGTGAATGTTGAAGCCTTCTGGCGAACACTCTCTCCCTCTGGGATGGTAAATCATTTTATTGTGAGATGGATTAATCTAACTAATTTATAAGTAAAGTGTTTTCTAACAGAGGTGTGCCTTGTCTTTTGTTTTCCTTTTCACCAACTTGTTTGTATTCAAGAACAGAGATCAGCTGAAGTGATATTGTTATTAGAATGGCTTATTAATATTTAATGTTCATTTTAGACTATGACTTAATGAAGTACACAAACACAGATTGTCCTCAGATGATGCGTTTAATCAGGTAATGAGATGAAGAGAAAAATGGTGAGTATAATTCAGTGTCTCAGTGAGAGTTATACTGATTTGTAAAGATGATTGAAGTGGCTCACTGCAATATCAAGTTAAGCCTTTTCCTTCTTTTGAGTCTCTTCTTCCTTTTTCTCAGGGCCTGGCAAAGAGAAATGGTGAATAGTCTTTTATTTTCATAATATCTTGAGATCACAATGACTTCTCTTACTGCTAACCTAATATAATTTTTCATTTGACCCACTGTTGATATCAAAATCAGGTACAAACGGCTACAGACCTTTGAGTCGGATGGGACCCAGGACCAGAGTTTGGCTGTCATGCTCTGACCCCACGTCTCTGGTCATACGTCTGGTGCAGCCACGGCGGCAGCGGGAGTTGTAGTCAGAGGCTTGGCATATGAGGACCTTGCACTGGATGTACACCGATTCTGTGGCTCGCAGGAACTTGAAGGCCCTGAATGTGAAGCGGGCGTAAGCACGGGTGCCAGTGACGTAGGCGTAGTAGGTGCTGTCCCTAGAACATCTGAACATGAAACAGAGACAGTGTTACTGGACAATACAGGTACTATAATTATGTAAGGAACACCCATTATAACAGAACAGACTGGGCCTGTACTTTGTTTATTAATATTTGGAAATGGAAGAAGTATTCAGATCTGTTATTTAAGTAGAAATATATATATATGTTTGAGGAGGTGCTAGTTTTAACTAGACATTTGGGTAGTTTAGTCCAGTGCAACCTGAGGGTCCAGCCTCCTCCAAAGAGTAATTAGATAAATCTGAGAGGTAGGGGGAGATGACTATTGGGTTAGAAAAAAAACAGGTTCTGCTACACAAGTTTATATTTAAAATTTTTTCAAATTAGATTTCATTTTTGCTTTTTTATGAAATTGAATCATTTTGTATCTCTTGGCCTCAAAAATGTATTTAAATGAAACCAACAGAGATGTTTATGTCTCTTTTGGGATTGCTAACAAATCATAGACGTCTTGCATGCTACAAGAGGCCCTAGCTGCCTCATATTCATAAGCCAAATGAGAGTAGTAGAGTGGAAGTATGAAGTTTCAGAAAATGTAAGTGTAATGAGTTACTTGGCACCACTGATGTTTGGTGGTACGTAATAGAAGTTTCAGCTCTGACGACACAAATCCACCAGATCTTATTTTGAAAATTGGCACAGGAAGAGGTACGGGTTAGTTGCCAGATTTTCACTGCTTGTTGGGAAGCAATGAAACAAGGCACATGCTCATCTTACCCGTTATGGACCAGGTAGTAAGGTCTGGTGTGGAAATCATGGGGTGAGGGTGAGGTCACACAGGTGTCAAGAAAGAGGACCAGGCTGCTGTCGCCCCTTCTCAGGTCCACTTGGACATACATATTCTGGTTGAGTGTCACCTCATAAGGAACTTGAGTCACCTGACAGTGTAAAAGTCAAATATCATGTGTAAGTATTTACAATAGGAATCTTCTGTGTAGACGGTCACCCCTTCACCACGTGAACACACCTGGTAGTAGAAGTTGCTAGATGTGTAGAAAGCCATGCTGGTATTGAATCTGCCTGTGCCTGTAATGGTGCCATTATCATGATGTTTCACAAGGTACATGATCTGGGACACTGAGTCCTGCTCCATTCGGCAGCCCACAGCCAGCTTAAAGTGGGACTGGCGTGTGATCTCTCCGTAGCTGGAGGCATAGCCACGGACAGTGTTGGTGTACACAACCCTACCATTCTCAAACTGTTCAAGGTAGAAGATATTGGAAAACAGTCACACTCTAAATTCCACTGACATCTGCACAGTAATTGATGGGAGAATTGTTACAAAGTACTGTATATTGTTAATGTTTTCCAGAAGGTGATGAGCTTTCAACCTTTCGAACGTTGCCGCAAGTGTTGATGGGGAAACTGAAGACCACCTGGTATCTGGAAACCTGAGGTCTGCAGTGTGGGTCGTCCAGGTACAGACTGTGGCCGTCGTAGCCAAGAGAGTTCAGGTAACTCCTCTCAATCACGATGTTCATGTTGTCCGAGGAACAGTCCACTCGACCTGACAAAGAACAGTGTTCACAAGGTTTTTACAGTGGCTTGAATTACTTTTAGGTTGAAGGTGTAAGATCACACAATATCCATATCAAAAGTTTTTAGCCAAGCATGGCTCTAGGATTGGTTGGTCCATCACTTTGTTCCAGACTGAAATGTGTAAGCAACCAATGAAAGGAAAGTAAATTTAGGAGAGACATTCGCAGCCCTCTTGACAACTATCAGATGGATTATCAGATCATTTAGTGCCATCATCAAGGTCAAAATCAAAAATTTTTGGTTTATGATAAAATACCTACAAAATCAATTACATTTCCATCAGCCTAAACTGTATTTTGTTTGTTGCTAGATTAACATGGTAAACATGGTCAAAGTACCACTATTCCTTAGTACAGCTCATAGCCACTGATGTTGTGGTAGACTTGACCATGTGACAGATGAGGACATGGATATGCCTGTTTACAGTATGTTTACAGCTGATTTAGGGATATCCTATTAGACAGGTGTTAAAATGTGTGCTACAGCCAATAATTGAGATATCCCTCGTGACAAGCTTTTGTTTTACAAGCCACAGCAGACATTACAGATTGTCTCACAGGAGGTATGTCAGTCCACAGTAATAAAAACTTGACAAGCCTTATACCCACCATCAAATGTCCCATAATTGTACCTGAGCTTGATGGCAGAGAATTAGCAAAGTCAGCACTGAACCCTCGGCCGACCACAGAACCATCAGTTCGGAAGAGCACGGTCATGTAGTTGGAGGTGGAATAGAATGTGGTTTGATTGTTGTAGTTGCTTTCATCGCACACTTTCCCCAGAAATCGTGAACCAACAGAGGGCCCATCGTAAATGTTAATGTAGTCACAACGGCAGCAGTTCTCCAATCTGTTTTTAAAAAGATGGTTAATAAATAAATGACTAATTAAGTCAAAGAACAAAGAACGGTTCCAGAGTGTCCTTAATGATGATCAATGTAAAGCTTAACTCTATATTTTGTGGGCATTTTTTCCACAAGTTGATGATATTTTTGAGATCTGTATGTAATTTCTGTCATCACATTATTTCTCCACGTGCAGTTCACATATTTACAGCCACAGTCTATTGTTCACTCACTGCAGGTATGTGAATGTCAGGAGGATTCTTTGGTCATACGGCGCTCTGAGCTGCCAGACACAGTAGGCGTTGTCGTAGTAGTGGTTGGGATGGTTCGGGCTGGAGATGGTACCAGAGCCGAACAGAGAACCTCCACAGGCTCCCCCTAAGGTGGACAAGACAGCACTAGTGTCATTGCAATGACCTCCATTTGTAGCAGGCTTACTTTACTCACTGACGATCCTACCTGTGGTTGGTCTGTCAGTTGTGACAGAGTGTGAGCAGTAGGCTGTTTGAAAAACAAACAAAAAAACTATGGGTTCCAGTATTACTTGTTGGTGAAAACTGTGATGAAAGTGTAGAATTTTCAGTGCCATCATACATACAGTAATAGTCATAGCAACAGTTGCCATTGTAGCGACAAGAGCTTGAGCAGGAGCAGCTTCCCAGATAATTGCCGCAGTTGTAACGACATGAGGGCTTAGCTGAGAGACACAGAAGAGTAATGAGACATTTCAGTAATCTTTCCTGCCTGCAAAATAAATGACAGGCTGGTTTACTCACACATACTTTAAGTTGTTGAGAGGTTTTCATACCTGTGGTGGGTCTGACAGTGGTAGTGGTCTCACAGTAGGCTACAGGACAGAGAGAGGAGAATAAAGCGATTACTGTTTTTTGCACCTCTTCTTACTGTGTAAAACAAATATTAAGATTCACCTGCTGTTTATTCTGCTACTGTGAACAATAAGACATCATCACACCATGTCTGTGTGAGCACTGAGGAATTTGACAGAGTGATTCCTTCAGGAATAGAGGGATGCAGTGCCCATTAATGCTGTTGATGTGTTAGACGTGGCACTTACAGTAGTAGTCATAGCAACAGTTGCCATTGTATCGACAAGAGCTGGAGCAGGAGCAGTATCCCAAGTGCCTGCCGCAGTTGTAGCGACATGAGGGCTGAGCTGGGAGACACAGATTGACATTGTCATTATATCACAGGTACTTAGGAACCATTACATATAAAGTACTTCAAGGTAAATTAGCTGTAGGTTGAAGGGTTTTTATACCTGTGGCGGGCCTGACAGTGGTGGACTGGCAGTAGGCTACAGGACAGAGAGAGGAGAATAAAGTCATTACTGTCTTTTACGCCTCTTCTTACTGCGTGAAACAAACGTGATGATACACCTGGTGTTTATTCTGCAGTTGTGAACAAAAAGGATTGTCACACCATGTGTGTGTAAGCACTGAGAGATCTGACAGACATGCAGTACCTGTTAATGCTGTTGATTTGTTAGATGTGGCACTTACAGTAGTAGTCATGGCAACAGTTGCCGTTGTATCGACAAGAGCTTGTGCAGGAGCAGCTTCCCATGTGCCAGCCACAGTTGTAACGACACGAGGGCCGATCTGGGAGACAAAGGTTGATGTAGACATTATATTACAGGCATTGAGGAACCATTACAGACAAAGTTCTTTGAGGTAAATTAGATGTAGCTGAAAGGTTTTTATACCTGTGATGCCAGTGCTTGCAGTAGTTGACGCACAGTAATCTACATGACAGAAAAAGAATAAAGTGATTATTTTACTGCATAATAACTCATAAAGCACCTGTAGCTTGTTTTACAGTCTCAAACAAAAAATGTTGTATTTTACTTTTATCTTGTCTCTGTTTTTATATTCATTATTCTTATTTAACTTAATTTTTATTCCTTTTGACATTTTATATTTATCTGTGCTGTCATTCTAAGAGTTGCTAAATGGTGTTTCATTGTTTTGGACTGTGAAAATATATGTATATATATATGTAATGTCTCATTCTCAGCACAGCATTACACTGGAATTTGACAGAGTGATTCCTTCAGCAACAGAGAGCTGAAATGCCTGTTAATACTGTTGATTTGTTAGACTTGGCACTTACAGTTGTAGTCACGGCAACAGTTGCCATAGTACTGACAAGAGCTTGTGCAGGAGCAGCTTCCCATGTGCCTGCCGCAGTTGTAACGACATGAGGGCTGACCTGGGAGACACAGGAGTAAGATATTGTCTTATCACAGTATTTACAGTTCTCTGTAGATAAAGGTGAATTAGATGGAAGCTGTTCCTTTAAAAAATTTTTGGCCATCCTCATACTTTCTGAGGTAACTGGTACTGGTTCCCAAGTTGTGGTTGGGCAGTAATCTGAAGGAAAGAAAAGGAAAGAAGTAATTTTATTTATTATTATTATTATTTTTCCTAAGGCTTTAATGGCGTTGAGATAGTGAGGCTGTTGAAGCGGGAAACTACTGGACAGTACTCACAGTTGTAGTCATAACAACAGTTTCCATAGTATTGACAAGAGCCTGAGCAGGAGCAGCTTCCCAGGTTGTTTCCGCAGTTGTAACGACATGAGAGCTGAACTGAGAGACACAGAAGAGTAATGAGACATTTCAGTAATCTTTCCTGCCTGCAGAATGGTTTACACACATAACGTGTTGAGAGGTTTTCATACCTGTGGAGGTGGGTTCGACAGTGCTCGACTGGCAGAAAGCTAGACAAAGGGAGGAGAATGAAACACTTAAAATCTTTTACACTTCCTCTTACCACATAAATTAACACACCTGATGTGTGTTCTGCAACTGTGAACAAAAAATGTGTCCATATTGTTATCCAAACAATGGTTTTAAGTGCACACACGTTTTTTCTACATCTGGCTGTGAGCAGGAACCTTCTTACTTTAGATACATTTTGTAAGTGGTCACCATCAGCAATTACTCTCTTATGCTCTTTTATTTTAATTAAGCTATCAGTACAAAACTCCTGCATTTGTACCTACGTAGAAGTTCAAGAAGTATTAACAGTAAAATATACCCATGCTATAAAAATAAAATAGTCATATGTCACATTATTGTTAATACTGATGCATTAATGCATAAATAGCATTTTACTTTTGTAGCTGATCAAATTTGAGCTAGTTTTAATGGCTTTATTTATAGTTACAAAACTTAGTCCAGTGGTTCCCAATTTATGGTTTGGGCCCCCTCCAAATGGTGACAATATAAATCACAGAGGTCATGAGATTAATGGGGCAAGAAAGACGAAAAAACTAAATTATGCTACGCACATTTGTTTTCATATTTGGGACGTTTTTCTAATCTTTACTTTATTGTGTAATTTTATCTCTTTGGGCCTCAAACTTGTTGTTACATAAATTAAACCATGTGAAAAACCGGTGGGATTGATAACAACTCACAGACTAGTTTTATGTGAATTCCTAATCTGAAAAGTAACTTGCAACCATAGCAGTTGCATTATTTCCCACTAAAATAAATTGGAGTATAAAGTATCATGAAATGGAAATACTGAAATAAATTTCTAGTACCTCAAAACTGTACAGAGCATGAGTAAATCTGCTCAGTTATTTTCTACTACTGCTTACCTTGATAATCTGGGCAACAGTTCCCTCTGTATCCACAGCTTGAATAGCAGGAGCAGTCTCCCACCTGGTAGCCACAGTTGTACCTGCAGGAACCTGCAGAAAAGACAAAACAATACACATCACTGAGTTTAAGTTGATCTCTATATGGTTGTATTTACATTTTTTTCCTTTTACTGCTGTTAAAATTTAGATATCTAGATATCATTAAAATGAGGACACTGCCCACTGTATAAAATATCTTGGTCATCTCCAAAGTGACTTACCCACAACTCTGAAGTCAGCACGAAATCCTGTGTAGCTAACAATGGAATCACTCTTGAAGCGCACTGTCAAATATGCACCTGTGGAGTAGAAGGTGGTGGTGTTTTTGCCACACACCTTCCCCAGAAGCCTGCTTCCAGTACTGGAGCCATCATAGACGTAAATGGTATCAAAATCACATGTTGGGTGACTCTCGATGCTGTTATAAGAGCAGAAGAAGGGGTTGTAACAATAGGGGTTTGAATTTAAAGCCACAGACAATATAACCGTAGTTAGTGACTGCAGGGACCACCAACATATGCAGAGTGTATACTTACTTTACATTCGATAACTCCAGCTGCACAATTTGCCTGCCTGGACTGATGTACCATGTACAGTCTACGTTGACTGGATAAGTGTTTGGATAGTTTGGGCTGTAAAAAGTGCCATTGCTGCCATACAGGTAACCACCACAGCGTGTGTCTGAAAAAAAAACACAGGTTCATGAAAAAAAGACTCAAAAGATGGAGAAATAATAAATGACAAGATGAAAACTAGCAGTCTTACAAGTAAGAAACATTGTAAATGAATCAAATATTTTGTGTGATGCAGAGAATTTAAACAAAGTAGTCACACACTGTCATATTACTCAAATGTATTAGGTCAAAAAATTACTTGTGAAAATTCTGTCATTTTAATGCTGATATGAATAGGTAATTAGAGATATGATGATTCTTCTCAGGTATTAGAGCACTAATATGTACTAAAACATATTTTACCTGGAGTACCAGTTACAGCCTCTGCACATGTTGCGTCCAAAATCAATGGATTAAACAAAAAAAGGAAAGAGTCAGAGAGATGACACATTAGTTATCCTGATAATCATTTCACCTTTAATATGCTTAAATAAATAAATGGCTCTGATTTAGCTGAAGCTGTTGGATAAAACCATCTGAAAGTAACAACACTTCAAGTCATTTCAGATAGATGGATAGATAACAGAGTAAAGCAACATTCTGGATGCATTTTATAGTGACATTATTCTAACTAATTTACAGGTAGTCTTGTACCTGGAGTTCTCGAGGCGCGATCAACACCTGATGGAATATAACAAGAGCAAACAAACAAAATGAAAGGTCAAATGCCACAGTAACAGCACAGGTAATAACAGCCAAAAATCCATATAGACTTAATGTAAGAACTCAGAGACTCACTGCCCTAAAAATACAAATGCAAGACTGATGCGAGTAAAAAAGAAAACATAATCTAAAACCAAGAACATAAGGGTAAGAAATTAGTGCATGATACCTTGTACTCCATGTGCGGTGATCACACTGCAGATAACCAGCAGAGTCCACATGGTGACTTTGTTCACCTTCCAACCTGTCTCAGACTCTGAACATGAAAACTTATATACCCAGCAGTCCACATAAAAAACTTTGATGTAGCACCCCATAAAGTTTCTGATGTCACCAACTGTGATAGTGATAAATTACTCAGTAATTGTGCTTGAGAAACACACACTTGCTTAACTATCATAAAGAGTACGCAAAGATTGTTCATATCTAGCTTCAGGATGTGTGTTTTAAGATATTTGCTTAAGATATACACCAGACCTTGATGAGGGTTTTGGGAACTTGCAAATGTGTAGATAATAAAGTATGCACTGTAATGATCTAGCGTGTGTAACTGGCATCTGCTGCAGTAATTGTGAGTGAGTGCTGTCCGTACATGAATCCTGCTGCATTAGCCGCCTCCTGTTACAGTAAAATAATATGAACATCAAACATGTCTAGTTTTTCAAGCTATATACAATTAAATAATGATGTGTTTTCATGTATGTTACAGCCTGTAAAATATCTTATCTACTGCACATATCATAGAAATCAGGTTAATTAATTCTTTTAATAGTAAAAATTAACAAATTGTGTTAGTTACGAGTGAAATTACAAAATTATACATCAGTGAAGGGTGGTAGCCTAAGCTCAGTCTACCACTTTGGTCCAGACTGAAGTGTCTCTTCAGCTATCAAATTATATAATTACAGCTACCTATTATAGATCCCTAATATTTTATTATATAAGCTGATTTTAAGTTTATTTGAATTCTGATCATTCTGTATTAGTAAAGGCCAGCCAAATTATTTTTCTGTTCCTTTATTCTATCAGGTTAAAACCATCCTCTCGCTCTCAAAATCTGTTCATCCTGAGCACTGTGTGATTAGTGGGTACAACACAACCCTATTGCTACTTGTGTTTAATTATGGTTTTGTTGTTGTTGTTGTCCAAAAAGGAGGAGTTGCAGAGGGACAGCCATGCTTGTTTGTGTTTTTCATCTTTTCAGAGTGACTCATTGAAAGGTCACTGTATTGTGGAGATGTTTATTTGTGAAGAAGTAGCACTCTACCTGTGTTCTGTGTTATTTTTCCTAACAGGGGCCAAACACATTTCAAGTAAACAAGTCTAAACCTCGAGTCACTTAAATCAAAGATAAATATAAGATAAATAAAAGAGGGATGAGAGGGAAAGACTTTTTTATATATATATAATCTTTGAGAATCATTATTCACTCTATGTCATTAGTGCAAATTTACTACCTATTATAAATTTACAATAATACCGATTACACCACATGTCAATATCCCACTGACTTGTATTTTAACTTAATGAGTCCAACCCAAAGCCAACGTGTCCTGAGTAAAGTACAAACACCAACATGTTCCTTATGGGCAGGTAAACTAATTTATTAAGCAATGTAGTTCCTATTTGATATTAAAAAATTAAATCCGTGAATATATTGGGGAAAATCCTCCACACATACCTGACTAAATAGGGCAGAGTACACTACATTTTCTCACATTGCCAAGTGTTTTACAGCCCTGGTTTTATTTTTTATAAACATTGTTACAGTAGTGATATCTGATAACAGAAAATAAGAAATCTTTATGCAACTCTGACAGTGAGACTGACTTTTCTAACACTTGTCTCACCTGTTGAAAGTTTCAGCAGTGAGTGAGATCTAATCAGTTAGACATTTGATATTCCAGTTTTAGTTTTATATTGTTAATAAATTCATATACAGTGTTTTTTATGTTGATACTAACAGGGCCGGTTCTAGGCAGGCACGTATGAGGGGCAGTCAGAAATGTGCATTTTAAATTCGTAAGTCGTTTACCTTATATGTGATAGTTTCTGTGCAGTGTCTTATCTTTTTATATACAGTCTATGGTGACTTAGGTTCATTAAACCTGTCATCCCTTCATATTTATTTACTTATTCAGTTGTCTCATTGTGATAAATTATCATCATGCAGAAGATCACGGATGGGGCTGGTCGTGATGATGAAGCGGGACTTGCAGTACCTCCACCTGAAGTTCCAGTGGATGCTGATCATCTCCTCCATTACCCACAGGCGCCAGTGGAGGACTGTTTACCCAGGACAGTTAAATAAAGTGAGTAAAAAAGTATATTTGAGACCCTTAAACCCAATATCAGGGCCATTAAAGCTGCTGTAACTAATTACAGTATACATATATGTTACAGGAGCATGCTCATTAGCTTGACTATTACAAATTACATGTGGCTCATGTCCAGTTTGTCAGAAAACAGTCACAAATAAAGGAGTTTCACCTTCACTTATGATGCCTCTGGCACATGGATGTGCGCCAGATCTTGTAATACATCTAAGGCCTGTCTCTGTCTTTGCAGTGGACATATTTTATGACCAATCAGAGGCCAGACTCGGCCAATCAGCGTTTTTCTGCCAATCTTAGCCGACGTATGTCGTCTTTGGCCTCGACGTGTCTTGTCATTGGCCACGATCTGAGGAGCACAGAGAGGTGGCGAAACAAAGTCGGAAAACAGACTTAAACCAAGTTTGAAAGATTGCTTCTGTTTGCTAGTACTACTAAAACATCGTCACCAAAGAGGTCTGGATGCTAAAACAAACCACGGAGCTGCTTTTTTGTCGAACGCGAGTGAGACTAGACGCTGAACATACAATGCCGCACGAGGGTAAGGCTAACAGTTAACGGCTAGCGTTAGCATTAGCATTACCCTGTATTGATATCGTTTAATTCTATTATCAGTCATTTATATCGCATGGGTAAAAGTGTGTTTGTGTGACTGAGGCGTCCCTGTCATGAATTGTGGTGTGTGTTCCTCCACAAGTAAGGCCTCAAGAGTAGGTCACAATGTATGAGTTGAGATTACTGCTAGCAATGATTAAAACGGGGCCATTTTGTGTTTCAGTGTGGCAGTTAAGCGTCTCATGATCATTTTGCGACTCAATTTTCTGCCTCTGTCGTTCTGCGTGTCTTTGTAGCTTCGTGGTAGTAATCTGTCCATAGCCATTCACTGATCCGCTGTTGTGTGTTATTGATGAGAAACTTGTTTGTGACTTGAGACTTTAGTGAGCTCAGTTTTGTGTTAAATACAAGCTTGAAAACTAGATTTGAGCTCTTCGCTCCTCCACAAGTAAGGCCTCAAGAGTAAGTCACAATGTATGCGTTGAGATTACTGATAGAAATTATTATAAAAACTATTTTAAAAATTGCTTTTCTCTGTGAGATCAATAAAGTCATATTCTAGTGACATCATTAATTTTTTCACCTCAAAACTCAGTGTGATTGTCAAGGTTCTAGTTTGAAGTTTTTAGTGATGTATTCTCCTACTCTGTTTTTGTCCGTGAACCATTCTTTATTAATTAGGTTATTTGTTTTTCAAGTGTTGTACTTGTGTTTTCCAGGTTTACTGGTTCAGCTGCTGCAGCCTGGACAGAAACACCAGCTCTCATCTTACAAACCAAACAGGTATGTGTCCTAAAGATTTACCCGGTCTGAAAAAATGTATTGACGAGGTGAATTAGTAATGTTAGTGTCATTGTTTAAATCCTTGGTATTTAATGAGATTAGTATTGAATATAATAACCGATTAATTGTGTCTATAAATTGTCAAAAAATAGCAATAGTTATAATAATTTTTAAAAAAAATCTCAATAGTTTTGTTAATTTTCTGCCTGTGGACTGAAGTATAATTAAAAATACCACAAGTTAAAACTCTGCTTTCAAAAATTTACTCGGTGAAGGTTTTTATTATGCAGTTCACAGTAATATACTCCAGTGATTAGTTGACAGACAATTCATGTAGAAATTTAAGATAATCATTTTAGTAATTTTTCCCAAATATGTATTGATATTGATTCCTAAAGATGTGATGCTCTTTCTTGTCATATGTGTCAGTAAACAGCCCATTTTCTGAGACACTGCTAACGTTTGTTAAAGGTTCTGCTTCAGCTGTAATGTTGAATATTTATCTAGGTATATATAGGTAGTAGTGTACTGATCATTTCCCTTTGTATGTTTATCTTTGATTTCCTCCAGGTGTCACCACTTGGTCCACAACTCTCAGAGAGGTGTAAAAATCAGTAGTGACGGAGTTCCCTGATTTGACAGCATCAACGGCGTTCAGAAAGACATCGTCCACAATCGAGTCTTCATACAGTGAGGAAGTTCTTTGAGACCAGAACTGAGGCCTCCAGGTAAATTCACAAACCGCTTTACATCAACTGTCCAACACAGAGCACTGACATTAGTTTATGTTCAGTATATCAGAAAAGTGTAACAATAAAAGTAATGTAAAAGTAATTAGCAATATCAGAAGTAAGATGTAATAGTCAAACTAATCGGTTACTAGATGTAGTTTGCAACAGTAAAAGCTATATGTAAATTTAAAGTAATAGCTAATCTAATATTAGAGGTAACAGTAAAAGTAATCTGTAACATAACAGCAATGTGGAAGCACAAGTAATCCAAAATACAAGTAAAAATGTCACATGTTATTGTTAAGGATCAGTCAAAATTCTGCATTCAAAAATTGACTGAACTGATAGTGTTTATTATTGTTTTGTAGTTCACAGTAACATACATCATTGCTTCAGTGATCAGTTGATAGACAAGTAATAATCCTTTTACTTTTTCCAAAAATGTTTGTTGTTGTAGGTTCTGCTTCAGCTGTAGTGTTGAATATTTATCTGTGTTTTCATGGTTAAACTGTTGATGATGAGGAATAGGTAGAAGTGTATTGATCATTTCCCTTTGTATGTTTGTCTTTGATTTCCTCCAGGTGTCACTTGGTCCACAGAGACATTGTCCACAATCCCAGAGAGTGTTCATACAATGAGGAAGTTCTTTGAGACCAGGACTGAGGCCTCCAGGTAATTCACAAACCGCTTTACATCAACTGTCCCAACACAGAGCACTGACATTAAATTGTTTATGTTCAGTATTCAGTATATCAGAAAAGTGTAATAATAGAAGTAATGTAAAAGTAATTAGCAATATCAGAAGTAAAATGTAATAGTCAAACTAATCTGTTACTAGATGTATTTTACAACAGTAAAAGCTATATGTAAATGTAGAAGTAATATGTAATGGTAAAGATAATCTAATATTAGAAGTAACAGTAAAAGTAATCTGTAACATAACAGCAATGCAGAAGTAGTAGTAATTCAAAATACAAGTAAAAATGTCACGTTATTGTTAAGGATCAGTCAAAATTCTGCATTCAAAAATTGACTGAACTGATAGTGTTTATTATTGTTGTGTAGTTCACAGTAACATACATCATTGCTTCAGTGATCAGTTGATAGACACACAATAATCATTTTACTTTTTTCCAAATATTTGTTATTGTTGGTTCTTCAGGAAGCGACGACAGTCAACTGTTCATTTTCTGAAACAGCCCTTTAATGTTCTGCTTCAGCTGTAGTGTTGAATATTTATCTGTGTTTGATGAGGAATAGGTAGTAGTGTATTGATCATTTTCCTTTGTATGTTTGTCTCCGATTTCCTCCAGGTGTCAACACTTGGTCCACGACATCGTCCATGATCGGAGAGACATTGTCCACGATCGCAGAGTCTTTGTACAATGAGGAAGTTCTTTGAGACCAGAACTGAGGCCTCCAGGTAAATTCACAAACCGCTTTACATCAACTGTCCAACACAGAGCACTGACATTAAATTGTTTATGTTCAGTATATCAGAAAAGTGTAACGATAGAAGTAATTAGCAATATCAGAAGTGAGATGTAATAGTCAAACTAATCTGTTACTAGATGTAGTCTGCAACAGTAAAAGTTATCTGTAAATTTAAAGTAATATGCAATAAATAATATGTAATGGTAAAAGTAATCTAATAGGTAACAGTAGAAGTAATCTGTTATATAAAAGCAATGCAAAATAAAAGTAAAAATGTCACAGTATAGTAAGGCAAATGTTATTGTTAAGGATCAAAATGGGATTGAAAAATATCTTAACTTCAGTTTGATTGTACATGATTGGAAATTCTTAATTATGTGTATGTGCTAGACATACTAGACTCCACCGTACAAAATATTATAAGTCTACAAATAAAATATTGGAGTGAGTTGTTCATTAGTGTGTGAATTTTAACAGTATCTTTATAGTGTGTAACAACCAGTTCTACTAAGTTCTCAACTTATTTACTTCAGATTTTTCACATAAGTTGCTGTAAAGACCTTCGTAAACTTGGTTGTAATTCATATACAAATACATTTTAAATATGTGTTAATAAGAAGGAGGTTGAAATGTGAAATAATGATTCTATATGCGACACTCAGACTTTTTATTGAAGTATACTAAACAACACAAGTTAAAATCCTGCATTCAAAAATTGACTGAACTGATAATGTTTATTATTGTTGTGTAGTTCATAGTAACATTCATGATTTCTTCAGTGATCAGTTGATAGACACACAAGTAATAATCATTTTACTTTTTCCCAAATGTTTGTTGTTGTTGTTGGTTCTTCAGGAAGTGATGACGGTCAACTGTTTTTTTCTGAAACCGCCCTCTAATGTTTTGTTGTAGGTTCTGCTTCAGCTGTAGTGTTGAACATTTATCTGTGTTTTCATGGTTAAACTCTTGATGATGAGGAATAGGTAGTAGTGTATTGATCATTTTCCTTTGTATGTTTGTCTTTGATTTCCTCCAGGTGTCACCATTTGGTCCACAACATCGTCCACCATCGCAGTCTTCGTACGATGAGGAAGTCCTTTGAGACTAGGACTGAGGTCTCCAGGTAATTCACACCTTTACATCAACTGTCCAACACAGAGCACTGATGTTAAATTCTTTATGGTCCTTATTCAGTATATCAAAAAAGTATAACAATCAGAGAAACCTATTTTGCCAGTCTGTTTAATATTCTATGACAGTGAATATTTTTAGCCACTTTTAGCCAGAGGTTAGGCTTAGGGTTTTCAGCCGGAGTTTTTAGCTTCAATTATACAATTTAATTGCAAGCTGCAAGTAGAGAATAGTTGGCATTTTTGTGATAATTTTAAAATAGAAAAACTCAACTCAAAAGTTAAGCTGCAAAACTGTAGTGATTGTGTTTTAGACAACATTTAATAAACCACAGCAAAGATAATGACAGATGTTTCACCACTTGGAGAAAGTTTGTGTATAAGACTTTGATAAACATATCCTCATATGTGCTGATCACTACATTAAATTTGGGGCGAGAGAATAAAATAAAGTTTCTCCAAGTGGCTATATTCAAATTATCACAAAAATGATTTTGTAATGCAGAAATGCCAACTGTTCTCTAGCTAAAAATAGCCCAAGCCCAAGCCCTAACCCTAACCCTAACCCCTGGCTAAAAATATTCACTTTCATACAATATTAAACAGACCAGCAAAATATGTCTCACTGATTGTTATTTTTATGTTGCAGATTTCCTCTCACTTTTCTGATATACTGAACATAATTTAATGTCAGTGCTCTGTGTTGGACAGTTGATGTAAAGGTGTGAATTACCTGGAGACCTCAGCCCTGGTCTCAAAGGACTTCCTCATCGTACGAAGACTGCGATGGTGGACGATGTTGTGGACCAAGTGGTGACACCTGGAGGAAATCAAAGACAAACATACAAAGGAAAATGATCAATACACTACTACCTATTCCTCATCATCAAGAGTTTAACCATGAAAACACAGATAAATGTTCAACACTACAGCTGAAGCAGAACCTACAACAAAACATTAGAGGGCGGTTTCAGAAAAAAACAGTTGACCGACATCACTTCCTGAAGAACCAACAACAACAACAAACATTTGGGAAAAAGTAAAATGATTATTACTTGTGTGTCTATCAACTGATCACTGAAGAAATCATGAATGTTACTATGAACTACACAACAATAATAAACATTATCAGTTCAGTCAATTTTTGAATGCAGGATTTTAACTTGTGTTGTTTAGTATACTTCAATAAAAAGTCTGAGTGTCACATATAGAATCATTATTTCACATTTCAACCTCCTTCTTATTAACACATATTTAAAATGTATTTGTATATGAATTACAACCAAGTTTACGAAGGTCTTTACAGCAACTTATGTGAAAAATCTGAAGTAAATAAGTTGAGAACTTAGTAGAACTGGTTGTTACACACTATAAAGATACTGTTAAAATTCACACACTAATGAACAACTCACTCCAATATTTTATTTGTAGACTTATAATATTTTGTACGGTGGAGTCTAGTATGTCTAGCACATACACATAATTAAGAATTTCCAATCATGTACAATCAAACTGAAGTTAAGATATTTTTCAATCCCATTTTGATCCTTAACAATAACATTTGCCTTACTATACTGTGACATTTTTACTTTTATTTTGCATTGCTTTTATATAACAGATTACTTCTACTGTTACCTATTAGATTACTTTTACCATTACATATTATTTATTGCATATTACTTTAAATTTACAGATAACTTTTACTGTTGCAGACTACATCTAGTAACAGATTAGTTTGACTATTACATCTCACTTCTGATATTGCTAATTACTTCTATTGTTACACTTTTCTGATATACTGAACATAAACAATTTAATGTCAGTGCTCTGTGTTGGACAGTTGATGTAAAGCGGTTTGTGAATTTACCTGGAGGCCTCAGTTCTGGTCTCAAAGAACTTCCTCATTGTACAAAGACTCTCTGCGATCGTGGACAGTGTCTCCCTCATCCTCAACAATGTCTCTCCGATCATGGACGATGTCGTGAACCAAGTGTTGACACCTGGAGGAAATCGGAGACAAACATACAAAGGAAAATGATCAATACACTACTACCTATTCCTCATCAAACACAGATAAATATTCAACACTACAGCTGAAGCAGAACATTAAAGGGCTGTTTCAGAAAATGAACAGTTGACTCTCGTCGCTTCCTGAAGAACCAACAATAACAAATATTTGGAAAAAAGTAAAATGATTATTGTGTGTCTATCAACTGATCACTGAAGCAATGATGTATGTTACTGTGAACTACACAACAATAATAAACACTATCAGTTCAGTCAATTTTTGAATGCAGAATTTTGACTGATCCTTAACAATAACATGTGACATTTTTACTTGTATTTTGAATTACTACTACTTCTGCATTGCTGTTATGTTACATATTACTTTTACTGTTACTTCTAATATTAGATTATCTTTACCATTACATATTACTTCTAAATTTACATATAGCTTTTACTGTTGTAATATACATCTAGTAACGGATTAGTTTGACTATTACATTTTACTTCTGATATTGCTAATTACTTTTACATTACTTCTATTATTACACTTTTCTGATATACTGAACATAAACAATTTAATGTCAGTGCTCTGTGTTGGACAGTTGATGTAAAGCGGTTTGTGAATTTACCTGGAGGCCTCAGTTCTGGTCTCAAAGAACTTCCTCATTGTATGAAGACTCTCTGGGATTGTGGACAATGTCTCTGTGGACCAAGTGACACCTGGAGGAAATCAAAGACAAACATACAAAGGAAAATGATCAATACACTTCTACCTATTCCTCATCATCAACAGTTTAACCATGAAAACACAGATAAATATTCAACACTACAGCTGAAGCAGAACCTACAACAACAAACATTTTTGGAAAAAGTAAAATGATTATTACTTGTCTATCAACTGATCACTGAAGCAATGATGTATGTTACTGTGAACTACAAAACAATAATAAACACTATCAGTTCAGTCAATTTTTGAATGCAGAATTTTGACTGATCCTTAACAATAACATGTGACATTTTTACTTGTATTTTGGATTACTTGTGCTTCCACATTGCTGTTATGTTACAGATTACTTTTACTGTTACCTCTAATATTAGATTAGCTATTACTTTAAATTTACATATAGCTTTTACTGTTGAAAACTACATCTAGTAACCGATTAGTTTGACTATTACATCTTACTTCTGATATTGCTAATTACTTTTACATTACTTTTATTGTTACACTTTTCTGATATACTGAACATAAACAATTTAATGTTAGTGCTCTGTGTTGGACAGTTGATGTAAAGTTGTTGTGAATTACCTGGAGGCCTCAGTCCTGGTCTCAAAGAACTTCCTCACTGTATGAAGACTCGATTGTGGACGATGTCTTTCTGAACGCAGTTGATGCTGTCAAATCAGGGAACTCCGTCACTACTGATTTTTACACCTCTCTGAGAGTTGTGGACCAAGTGGTGACACCTGGAGGAAATCAAAGATAAACATACAAAGGAAAATGATCAGTACACCACTACCTATATATACCTAGATAAATATTCAACATTACAGCTGAAGTAGAACCTTTAACAAACGTTAGCAGAGTGTCTCAGAAAATGGGCTGTTTACTGACACATATGACAAGAAAGAGCATCACATCTTTAGGAATCAATATCAATACATATTTGGGAAAAATTACTAAAATGATTATCTTAAATTTCTACATGAATTGTCTGTCAACTAATCACTGGAGTATATTACTGTGAACTGCATAATAAAAACCTTCACCGAGTAAATTTTTGAAAGCAGAGTTTTAACTTGTGGTATTTTTAATTATACTTCAGTCCACAGGCAGAAAATTAACAAAACTATTGAGATTTTTTTTTTTTTTAATTATTATAACTATTGCTATTTTTTGACAATTTATAGACACAATTAATCGGTTATTATATTCAATACTAATCTCATTAAATACCAAGGATTTAAACAATGACACTAACATTACTAATTCACCTCGTCAATACATTTTTTCAGACCGGGTAAATCTTTAGGACACATACCTGTTTGGTTTGTAAGATGAGAGCTGGTGTTTCTGTCCAGGCTGCAGCAGCTGAACCAGTAAACCTGGAAAACACAAGTACAACACTTGAAAAACAAATAACCTAATTAATAAAGAATGGTTCACGGACAAAAACAGAGTAGGAGAATACATCACTAAAAACTTCAAACTAGAACCTTGACAATCACAGAGTTTTGAGGTGAAAAAATTAATGATGTCACTAGAATATGACTTTATTGATCTCACAGAGAAAAGCAATTTTTAAAATAGTTTTTATAATAATTTCTATCAGTAATCTCAACGCATACATTGTGACTTACTCTTGAGGCCTTACTTGTGGAGGAGCGCAGAGCTCAAATCTAGTTTTCAAGCTTGTATTTAACACAAAACTGAGCTCACTAAAGTCTCAAGTCACAAACAAGTTTCTCATCAATAACACACAACAGCGGATCAGTGAATGGCTATGGACAGATTACTACCACAAAGCTACAAAGACACGCAGAACGACAGAGGCAGAAAATTGAGTCGCAAAATGATCATGAGACGCTTAACTGCCACACTGAAACACAAAATGGCCCCGTTTTAATCATTGCTAGCAGTAATCTCAACTCATTGTGAGCTACTTTTGAGGCCTTACTTGTGGAGGAACACACACCACAATTCATGCCAGGGACGCCTCAGTCACAGAAACACAAACACACTTTTACCCATGCGATATAAATGACTGATAATAGAATTAAACGATATCAATACAGGGTAATGCTAATGCTAACGCCCTCCGATAACGCTAATGCTAACGCTAGCCGTTAACTGTTAGCCTTACCCTCGTGCGGCATTGTATGTTCAGCGTCTAGTCTCACTCGCGTTCGACAAAAAAGCAGCTCCGTGGTTTGTTTTAGCATCCAGACCTCTTTGGTGACGATGTTTTAGTAGTAGTAGCAAACAGAAGCAATCTTTCAAACTTGGTTTAAGTCTGTTTTCCGACTTTGTTTCTCCACCTCTCTGTGCTCCTCAGATCGTGGCCAATGACAAGACACGTCGAGGCCAAAGACGACATACGTCAGCTAGGATTGGCAGAAAAACGCTGATTAGCCGAGTCTGGCCTCTGATTGGTCATAAAATATGTCCACTGCAAAGACAGAGACAGGCCTTAGATGTATTACAAGATCTGGCGCACATCCATGTGCCAGAGGCATCATAAGTGAAGGTGAAACTCCTTTATTTGTGACTGTTTTCTGACAAACTGGACATGAGCCACATGTAATTTGTAATAGCCAAGCTAATGAGCATGCTCCTGTAACATATACGTATACTGTAATTAGTTACAGCAGCTTTAATGGCCCTGATATTGGGTTTAAGGGTCTCAAATATACTTTTTTACTCACTTTATTTAACTGTCCTGGGTAAACAGTCCTCCACTGGCGCCTGTGGTGATGGAGGAGATGATCAGCATCCACTGGAACTTCAGGTGGAGGTACTGCAAGTCCCGCTTAAAGGTTTAATGACTATAGACTATAGACTATATATAAAAAGATAAGACACTGCACACATCACAGAAACTATCACATAGAAGGTAAATGTCTTACAAATTTACCAGCCCTGCCTGACAGGCTGGAATTTGTGCAGCCTGCACCACACACAGTAATTGGCATGATCAGACAAGGATATTACACTGTCAAACTACTGAAAAAACACCACATGGCTGCTCAAAGTCGCCATCACCTACTACTGCACATTGAGCAAAATCGTAGTCAACAACACAGACTCCCCCATGTGATGTAATATGATGCGATGTTGGAAAAAAAGTGTGAGGAGTTTGAGGAGCTTAGCTAAAAACAGACGCCTTTTCCTCTGAAATTTTTGCCTTTATGTCTTATAAAACATATAAACTCTTGAATTAACTTTTGAAGTGGTCATTTTCAGACAACATTAAGTATAAAAGTATAAAATTTAACCTGCAAGTTGCTCTTTAAGGCTGCTGTTAGTTTGACCTCCTGGACAACGGACTTGTTCTTGGGTTTGTCCTCCATTCTCGTTAGTGTCTTGATTCTTGCCTTGTCTTTGGCTCTCCGTTCTTTGTTGTTGGTTCTTGTCTTGCCTCTTGGATTTAATCTGTGGTACATGAAGATACTGACTGAAAAAGAAAAGGGGAAAAGGGGCTGTGAAATGGTCTAATATCCTCAATATTCTGCTGATGTCACAGAATGTTATGTAACTCTCCTGTCCTATTATAGGTTTATTATTTTGCATGATAAAGTAAATAAGTAGAATAAAATTATAACTAAATATATTGAAATATAACTGAAATTCTGATTTAAACATGAAAGTTGACAAAGCATCCTACCGCACACAAGTTACCCTAGCATTTTTAGATGATATGCCACGTTTACAAAATTTACACTCACCTTTTTAGCGTCTTAGCAAAATGCAGCCACAGAATGAATGAGTCAAAAGTCACTTACAGACAAAAAATCACAAATCTGTTTGAAGTATTTGGACTTTTTCTCTAATCTTTGATTTTTGTGACAAATTGGGTCATTTGAACATTTGAGATAAATCACTAAAAGCTGTATAGCAGCTGTATAATTTCCTTTAAATGAGTTATACTTAAAAACTTGTTATATTACCCACTGTAAAAAATAATAATATTAAATTCTACAGCTTGGAAAGCCATGCCAAGATTTCCAGCTAGAAGAGCAAATCTCTTCTAAGGTCCAGGCTGTAGAGAAGGCAACTCAAAACTAGAGTGCATACAAGATTGGGTATCTACAAAGAGCTGGACACATGACACATGAACCATAATATACTTTTATCTCACAAATACCTGTTCAGTAACAGTCACAAGTGACAGTTCCATCAGGTGAGGCTCCCATGTATGGCCACTTTGGATGTACGATCACTTTCCATACAGGAGAAGCACATTTATAATGAAATCTATATCAGAAAGTGAAAACTTCACAGAAAATGAATAAGTTAATAGAGGTGAAGACAGGATAACATGAGTAACATAACAACTGCAGAACAATTAGATACAACATGAAAATGGGATTATTTAGTCATTTCTTGATTCTTTTTTCTTTCCTTCTCAACCCTCTTTCTCTCTTTATTTTTTTTCTTATGAAGATTTAAGTGACTTGAGTTTTAGACTTGTTTACTTGATACGTGTTTGACCCCATTATGCAAAAATAACAGAGAACATACGTAGAGCACTATTTCCTCTTCACAAATAAACATCTTCACTATACGGTGACATTTCAATGAGTCACTCAGAAAAGATGGCAAACACAAACAAGCATGGCTGACCCTCTGCGACTCTTCCTCTGTGGAAGTTCACCACCTCCAGGATCTGCTTACATCATCCTCCTAAAGTCAACATATAGGGGGACATTGGGTGGTCTCTTTCTTCTCTGTCAAACCTATTTATCTATAGCAGCAGCCCGTCAGTACAAAGCGGGGTGTGAGTCATGGCAGCAGAGCCCCTGACTCAATGCTGTTTGGTTAATCAGTAACCAGAGTGGGAGCACTGTGAGTGACTGGCTGGGTTTAAGTAAGGGAGCAGAGGAGTCAGGACCTCACTCAGCAGCAGCAGCAGCAGCAGCAACAGCAGCAGCACACACAGGGTAAGAGCACAACTTTGACTTTATCACAGTTATTGCCTTTTAATTGTGCAGTTGAGTGAATTCTTTAAACTTCAGAGATACTGGTTGAGTTTAAAAAATTGATGGGACTATTCCATTATTTAACTCAGAGCCAAAAATAATGTTCTAAATATCTAAAAATATCTCTCTGACAAACTCTTAGTTCAATTTGAGGGTTATCCACTTCATAAACATAAATAGTACGAACAATTTGTTTACAGTTGCTAGTTGAAGACAAGGTTATTATGGATCAGGTCATATTAAAGGTTTTGTCAAACTTCTGGAGCTTGACAGAAAATATCTCTGATCATAAGTAAGCCATGTTTTTTTTACTTCTGTCATCGAGTCATCGGGTACACAGGTGAGTTGGTTGTGTATAAGAACATTTGAGTGCACTGATTTTATTGATTAGAAACCAAGGCCATGTCCTATGGTACATGTCCAAACAGAGGAAAATCTCATGTTTGCTAACCTCCTCCAAGAGTCCATCAGTCCACATTTCTGCACGTTCAACTCAAAGGATAAAGTCCTATTTTTGCATAAGAGCACTAATCCAAGTTCCTCTCCTTCAGAGACATCTCAGTTAATGCATAAAAATTATTCATAAAGGAAAGGAGAAAATTGTCAACTTGTTTACTCTGCATTCGTGAAGAGCTCCAGAAACAAAATTGCAATGGCCAGTTAAGAAAATGTAAATTATTTTAATGAACTCGTCAATATATTCATTTTAATTTTAATCATATACTTATAAATGCATATAAATGTTTGTATTGCAAATTATATACTCATTCTCAATGTGTTTAGTTGTATAGTATGTAGCAACATAAGTACAGCCAAATTTTAAGTATTTTTCCATTTTACATAGTGTCCAAAGTGAAGAGTTTTGTCTTAATATATGGTGACATTTGCACATAAATCTGTTTGATCAGAATCCAAATAAGCAATAAACAATATCTGATAGAAACATCCATCTCATTGAAGTCAGTAAACACAAATTTGTGCGCACGCTCACATATGCACATAGATGTGTCTTCATTATCTATGCGACCTCTGTTGCAGAGAATAATGCCTGATTTCATTCACTAACCAGCAGGAGAGAAGACACACAGAGTGGTCAATCAGTCACTGACATGCTGCTCTATGCGCAGTGTTCCTGCCAGCCAATCCTGTCTGACAAAAAACCAGATTCAGCCAGATTTCAGACTAAAGCCACACAAACAATCATGCAGCATTCACAGACCACCCAATACTCACCTCTGTGCTCATCAAGATTCAAGAGGCATTTTGCATTTTGATAAACTTAGGGTAATTCATATTAAACATATCTGTCTTCCTCCACAGAAAGAATAATTTTAAGGTGACTACCAGCAAAAGGTAAAATGCACGGATCGCATCTTCTAGTCTTCCTACTATGCTACTGCCTGTCAGGAAGTCACGCCAACCGCGTCTACGTTCACCCCTTCAATCTCTTTGCTGCCGAGAATGTCAGCTGTGAGACCCTGCAGACCCAGACATCCAAGCCCCTGGAGACACTTCCTGTGGCTTCCCTTGATATTGAAGTCCTGACACCAGACAGCCGGGACCAGTCAAAACTGAATGCACAGAGGCAGAACATCACAGAGAGGACGGCAGTTCTTGCGGAGCTGTTGAACTCTCTCGGCCTGAGGATGTACCAGGCTCTCAGTAACAAGCAGCCCAGCACCAACACCCTCCTCTCTCCAGTCAACATGTACGGATCCCTCGTCACTTTGTACCTGGGAGCTTCCAAGAAGACAGCGAGGCCATTCCAGGTCTTTGCTTTTGATTTGTTCTCACTGTACAGACAGTTCAAAAAGGGTTTTAGGCAAACAGACCCTGCTGATTCATTACCATTGAAAATGAAGGAATGATTGATGCGGTCCTAACCATCTATGTTAAAAAGTAAATCTTTCCCAATTCTCTTCTATCCTTGCAGCTTCTTCTGGGCCTGAGCAGTGACACTGACCGAGAGGACTGTGTGTCCTTAGTTGATGGACACAAGGTTCTCAAGACTCTTCAGAGCATTAACTCTCTAGTGGATGACGGACCCCAAGATGAAATTACTACCCAGGTCTGGGCCTTCACTCGCCAGGATGTTCAGCTATCCGAGGACTTTATTCAAGGCACACAGGACTTCTCAGACAAATCGTTCATACGCAGCATGGACTTCTCCAAACCTCAGGAGGCTGAGCAACTGGTGAACAACTTTGTAGAGAAGACTTCAGACGGGAAGGTGAAGGGCATCTTCAAAGATCTGAACTCTAGCAGTGACCTCCTGTTCGTTACTTCCTTCAACTTTCAAGGTTTGTTTCTGTTGTTAAGACGTCACTCTCTCTAATTGCTAGAATGATAGCACTAAACCAACTTCCGAATATTTTTACTGTACCAGTCCAAAAGTGCCAATCAAACATTCTCAGATTTGACTTTGTGCATTGACTCAGATGCTGTCATATCAAACTGAAACACTACAAATATCAGAGTTCAAAGTACTATCAACTACTAAACCACCCTGCAGTACCTGACTGTGTTCTCTGGTTGTGTCTGTTTAGGCAACTGGAAGACAGCCTTCCAGCCAGAGAGGACCTCCTTGCAGGAGTTTCATGTGGATGAAACAACTACAGTGATGGCTCCACTGATGACCCACACGGGTCAGTACCACTACCTGAATGATAAGGTAAATCTTAGTTCGGGACAATTGTTTTTTTTTATGCTGATTTGGTGCCTCGCATCTATTTTTGTGTACTGTATAACATAGGTTTGAGCCTGCTGAAATCTCAGTGACTTAACCAGCCTATAATATTTTCACTGTCAAGGTGCGGCGGTGCACTGTTGTGAAGCTGTCTCTGAGCAAACGGTCCTACATGTTGCTGGTCCTGCCTCATGAAGGAGCCAACCTCCATGACATAGAGTCAAGGCTGCACACAGACATGTCTGACTGGCACCAGAGCTTTCAAGAAGGGTGAGGATTGTTTGTTTTTAAAACATTAAATCCAGACCTGGTATCAGTTTTGACTATTGTTCTCCTCACAAGTTGACATAAAATTAAAACATTTTTCATCTTAAAATTAAACATATCTTTCCCCCTCACCCACCCAGTCTGTTGGAGCTGTCACTGCCAAAGTTCTCCATGTCTTCTGTGACTGATCTGCATGACCTGCTGACCAACATGGATCCAGAGATCGAGGCCAAACTGTTGGGCTCCCAGGCTGACTTCAGCCAACTCAGCAACATCAAACCCTTCACTATAGATAAGGTGAACTAAATGAGTGGTCAGCTTGTCCTATAATGACAACTACTCGCTGTGTATATGTGCATCATCAACAGATTTCCCTGTCTCCTCTCAGGCGGTCAACAAGGTGCTGTTTGAGATGTCAGAGGAAGGAGCAGAACCTCAGGACAAGATACAAGAAGCGGGCATCCCTCTGAAACTGTCCATCAACCGGCCTTTCTTCTTCTCTGTCATAGAGGGAGAGTCTAATGCCATCCTCATGCTGGGCAAGATCACAAATCCTACACTGTAAAGTTACATAGGGTTTAAAACCAACAAAAACCTCTGACATGAAAAATGTCCAACAGACCCATTCCTTTACGATCTACTCTATCAGCTTAAATTTCCACAGGGGCTGAAATCAATCATTCAACAGACATCTCCTTTAGATCATACCCTTGCTTTTCCACTGAAATAATGACCACATACAGTACATGAGGAATGAAGCACAACCTCGCTCCAAATGAATCCATCAATATTGAACAATGTTATCTTTCACCACCTACCTGATCCTCTCTACAAACTCAGGGAGTCCCTGTTTCAGTATTTATGAAAACCTGTTACTTGAGTTGTTTTCAAGTCGGCTGTTAAAATCCTAATTTGTTTTTTTCTGTAAAATTTGTTATAGCAGAGTTCTGTACAGTTTTTTTTTCAGTTGAGTAGGTACAGTAACTGTGATTCTCTACATTGAATGACTAAAACAGTGTATATTGTAACTAAGAGTTTATTTTTGTTGTTACGATTTGTGATTGCTAAAATAAAACATTTGTTTCCCAATATGCTGTAGTTCACGTGTCGTTGTTTTTCATCAGGATTTTTGTCAAAGTTTTTACTATTACAGTGCTTCAAACACGTCTTGAATTAGTATCCATCACTAGGTCAAAAGAGTGAAATCATCTGTAATAACAATTTGTTGTACACAATGGTCAAAATCCTGTGTCTATCTTGGTAGTAGTGAGGGAAAACTACTACACAACCACTCATAGTTACTTCATCACCTTTTTTTCCCCAGTTTATTATGTTAAACATATTATATTATGCAACTTTGATTTTAACAAAAATGTACACATTACACGCTAAAAGATGTCTTTGTGGTAAATCCTTCACCCAGAAGCAGAAATTAGAAATTAGCTAATATTGTTTGATTACAACCTCTTGGCCATTGTAGAGCAGTGCATATTACCAGCATCCAGCATCAGTCGTTTTGTAAAAGATTTCAGGGACACAGCACCATGTGGGCCCTCTTGCTCACACTGCCTACAGCACAACCAATGATGATCCAGGCAATAGTTCAAAAAAAAAAAAAAAAAACTGCTGAGAAGGGATTTCAGTAGTGTCAGTGTCAGTTCTTGTCCTGCATTCTTTGTGCTCTGATCACCATCAACCGTTACCAGACCAGGACTTCGACCTTCTTTCCCTTTCCAGGTCTTCAGGAAATCCAGGGATGAGTGCAGCACATTAATGGGTTTTTAGTCACTGTGGGATCAAATTTTCACTGGTTCTGCTCAGCAAGCTCTCGGGCCTCTTTCACAAGGTCCATCAGAGTGGAAAACATGGAGATTTCACTTGGCTGAAGACCCATCTTCTGGATCTGACACAAACAGTACAAAGCCACATAAGCAGTTTGTAAATTCAGCAGTATTTGTCTACAGTATACACTCCCTGTGCACTTTATTAGGATCACCATGCTGAGAGCTGGGTAGGGCTTCCCTTCGCTCTTAAAACAGCCCCAGTTCTTCAATTCTGGATACCACAAGATGTTGGAAACATTCCTTTTAGATTCTGGTCCATGTTGACATGACTCACATAATTTCTGCAGATTTGTCAACTGCACATTCATGCTGCCAATCTCCCGCTCTGCCACATCCCAAAGGTGCTCCATTGGATTCAGATCTGGTGACTGGGGAGGCCACTAAAATACACTGAACTCATTGTCATGTTTATGAAACGAACTTTTGCTTTGTGACGTGGAGTAACCATTAGAAAATGTTAAATTGTGGCCATGGTCAGCAGCAACACTGAGATAGGCTGTGGCACCACCAGCCTTGACTACTGAAACAAGGCAGGCTGGGTCCACGGATTCACGCTGTTGACGCCAAATTCTGACCCTACCATCTGCATGCCTCAGCAGAAATCCAGATTCATCAGACCAGGCTACATTTCTCCAGTCTTCAACTGTCCAAGTTTTTGGTGAGTTCACTGAAGCTTCAGATTTCTGTTCTTGGCCAACAGGAGTGGAACCTGACATGGTCCTCTGCCCATCCACCTCAAGGTCTGACATGTTGTGGTTTCTGCTACGTTTTTCTGCTCTCCCTAGTTGTAGAGAGTGGTTATATGAGGCCATTCTCCTCTGACCTGTCTCACAATCAGGGCATTTCCATCCACAGAACTGCCGCTCAGTGGACATGTTTTGTTTATTTTGAGTGAACTCTAGAGATTGTTGTGAGTGTGAAAATCTCAGGAAATCAGCAGTTTTATAAATAATTAAACTAGCCCGTCTGGCACCAATATTTATGGTCAAAGTCACTGAGATCACATTTTTTACCCAATCTGATGACTGATGAGAAAATAAAGTGAAGCTCCTGACCTGTATCTGCATCATTTTATGTGTTTTACTGCTCATGATTGGCTGATTGGATAAACACATGGATAAGCAGGTGTTCCTAATAAAGTGCTCAGTAAGTGTATATATGTTTTTCTCTGAGGAAAGTCCATTGTTAGTCACATATTTAAGTATGTGTCTCCACACGTGTCTGCATAAGTTTGTGTGCTTGTCAAACACCACTGACCTGTTCCCCCAGATATTCCACATCCAGTGCCAGCTGAAGACGGATCTTGCTGTCATCTGTGGGTCCACCGTTTGCTCCTGCCGTGGTAGCCGCGGTTGCGCCCTTTCTGGCTTGCTTCAGTCTCTTCAGACTCTCCTCCATCTTCCTCACTGAGCTCAGCACCTCTGAGATGGTCTCATAGTACCTGAATGCAAACAGTGGACATGTCAAAAAAGATGGAAGAAATACAACTGTACACTGTAATTTTACTTAAGCATATATGTGATGAGACATTTTAAAATGAAGTTGAGTGACATTTTTTGTTTATACTAAAGGCATGAGCACATCTATGCACTGGCTGTGGTCAGTACATTTTTCAGCACAGGTATTATCTCTGGGTCTGTTTGTGAGTGTGTAAAAATACCTCTGTGTGCAGTCAGACAGTGCAATTCGCAGCCACTCTTGTGCTGTAGAGGGGGTGACCAGCCCCGTTGAGTCTGTCAGCAACTGATGCAACGGACGTAAGGCGTTGTCCATGTACGCTGAAGCACGCGTTGGCAGATCCTACACAGGGAGGAGGAATTCAGACATTATAGGTTTTCACAAAGTTGATGGTGTAAAAAGCAACTTAATACCAGCTGAGAGTTTTTGTTAATACTTAGTGTCACTCTTATCCAAATAAAATGTTGATTTATAAGGAAACATCATATCATAGATGCAGCTTATCACAGTTCAGCAGCACTTGGAGGTGATATTGGTGGCCACTGGAGGGCAGACAGGATAACTATGAGTGAGCAAGTGAGTGGATGATTGGAGGATATTGAACAGGAAATTCTTACTAAAAATCAGTCCAGTCAAAGGACCTTGAACTGCAATTTCCAGATATTAAGCTCAGTGACTGCGTTACTTTCTGGAGCAAAAGAAATCTCTTAATGTGTGCCCAACCTTATACTGAAACATCATTTAAGTTCACTGATTGGCTCAATTTTAGAGCCAATAATATTCAAATACTCCAGTGGCATTTGTTTGAATGCCATTCATGCACTAACATGCATCATCCCTCCAGGTTTCATCATTTCAAGTCTGACCAATCAGAGCATTTCAAATGTGAAATTCTGACCTTTAATTATACATAGTATATCCCTCAGAAATGTAAATGCCATAACGCAGTTCCAAGTGCATTAGCCCTCCAAGGGATGTTATGTGATTGGTCGATATTATATGATGAAATACAGGAAAAATGCGTACATGTGCATGTTTGCAGCTTCACTAACCTTGTTAGTCCTGCGGTAGAGTCGTGGAACCTCAGAGGCACTCTTCAGGAAGCGGCAGCAGCGTTCAGTCAGATGCTGGGTCATCCTGGTGCTCAGAGTGGGAATGCTACTTGACAGGCAAGCCTTGGAGTCAGCTAGAGCATCTGACATAGAAGAGAGCACCAGTAAATGAAATGAAGTACACATAGCCTGAGCTACCATTATGCTAAAATAATAATACTTTGTGATTAGGACTTTGTCAATTAAGATGTCATGCTCAATAGCCTGTTGGGGGTTTTGAATGTTTTGATTTTTTAAAATGAACAATGACATTTAGGACTGCATGACTATGTGTCCACTTAGCATGCATTATAATTAAGACCACAGCTGATACTGTGCTGACAGATAATCCCAAAAAACTTAAACGATTCTGATCTATCCTCATGTTTTCCTCCTCATTTACTTACAAATATTACTTACTGCAGCTTACCTTCCACAATTGCAAAGTTTTTGAATCCGATAGCTTCTAAACGCTGCCTGACCATTTCTGACAACTCAGGGATCTGAGAGAAAGATAAGCCAGCTGTCAGTTTGGAAACATGTAAAAAAAATGGAGAACTAAAACATGAAATAAAAACATTACAAATTACTGTGTAATTTATTTAAATAAACTGGAACTAAATTTATAAATATATGTATTTATTTTATGTGTGTGTGTGTGTGTGTGTGTGTGCACCTGCTCCTGCAGCTTCTGGATGTCAGCGGCAATGTAGACCAGTTGTTTGGTGGACAGGGAGGCAGGACTCCCACTCTCGCTGCCACCATCATCCAATGAAGTTCGGCTGGAGGTGGAGGAGGCTGAGCTGGGCAGAGGCCTGGTTGGCTCTTTCGTCACCTCAGGGGATGGAGTCTTAGTCAAAACCTGAGCAGACACAGATAGAGATGAGAATAGAGACCAACTAACAGCAGCATGGCCAATCATTTGCATACTGCTTTGTTGGAACTACTGCTTTTAAAAATAATCTTTATATCATTATAGTTCTCCTCCGGTCTATTTAAGACTACCTCATTGAGAAACTTGGCATATCGTGAGTAGAGCTGCAGAGTGAGCTTCCAGAAGCGATGGGCCAGAGGTGACAGGTAGACCTTGTCTGACCAGCACCTCACTAGACAGGACCACAACACCTCAGACACCTGCAGGTGGTACGCACTGCCAGCTGGACATGAAGAGACACAGACACACCGTTACTGTGAGTAAAGTGTTCACAAAGGGTCCACACTAACATTCATGATAGAAAATATATTCCTACCTGGTGCAGCCTCTAGGCCATCACTTATGGCATTCTCTAGACTTCCTGCTATTTCCTTGTACCTAAAAAAACAAGGAAAGACATACAGAGAACAAAACAATCAATGTGTTATCAGCTTATTTCTTGCATCAGCTCTGATATGCACATGCTCATGACGTGAAACAACTCTGTGTGTATTGGAAATTATGGACTTTCCACTGAAGCCGAACTGTGCAGGTTTGTTTTGTGAAATGAGGACACTCTAATCTTTGTCTTGGCGTGCAACGATGAATGCGTGTATTGTGTACTTTACAGTGTATGTGTGTGTTTGTTGGGACGAGACAAACAGTAGACAACTTCTTTACTTTTTCACACAGATCAATGACCATTCAGTCAAGGTCCAGTGTCACGTTTGTGGGCTACATTTAGTAATACACTGATCCTCAGTTTACATTTTGCTTCCAGTCATCATTCTGCATGAAACTCACACTGACAAGCAGTTTTCCAGATTCCTATAATACTCAACTCAACTTTTGAATGTCTGCCCACTTGTCTTTTTCCCCTAAAAAATGCTGACAGGCTGCAATTTTAATCAAAGCTTGTCTCTTGAGTCCATAAAGCAAGACCAGTCAATTCTTCAAAATACATGCTGCGCAGAAATCACACCTTCACCAACGTCTGACCGTATTTATTTGAGCTGAAATGTCTAAATTTAAAAGATTAAAGCACATCTATTCTCTGCTGCAAGCAAGTAAAACAATGTAATAATAGAGTATGTATTTTAAACATTCTAAAACAAAATATTCATTACCTTGAAGGAATAGTTTGACATTCTGGGAAATAAGCTTAGCTGCTTTCCTGCTGAAAGGTGAGAAGCCCGACACCACTCTCATATCTAAATGTGAATGCAAGTCTACACCCAGGCGATGGTTAGCTTTGTTAGCATTAAGACTGGACACAGGAGCAAAGATAACAAAATCTGCCTATCATCCCCTCTAAAGCTTGATAAGTAACATGTTGTATCTTGTCTGTTTAATCTGTACAAAAAAGCACAAAAATGATTCATTGTAGTTTTACAGGTGGTTACGTGTGGGACTGTTTCTTGACCAGGCTCAGAGTCTCCCTGAAGTTTCCACTGGTTGTCTGGCAACCAAGTATACAACACATATCATACTACCAACATGTTTAAGGCTGACACCTGTACTTAACAAAATGTTCAATATGCAACAGAAAGAGACACAGATTGTATACTGTGCATAGAATAAGCTACAGGATATCATATGTAGAGTATAAATTGAATTGAGGTAATACACACCGTAGCTGAAAGTAGACAGGCAGGTTCCATTTGTTGTGGAAGCTGGTATATGAAGGATGTACTCTCAGTCTCTTCACACTCGCCTGCGAGCTGCACTGACGCTCAAACCTCCGCACAAACTCCATACTCACGCTGTAGCGCTAGAAAAGAAGACAGAGTCTACTCAGTTTTACACTGCCTTAAGTGACTGTATACAAAACGCAAAACTTTTTTCAAAGTGAGTGCATACACACACCAACCGTGTCACTGTGACTGTACCTCAAAGAATATGTCAGGGTTTCCGGGGTTGAAGAGGTAGGCCAACCTTTCTTCTATTCCTTTGATCATCTCTGGCCACACAGAGTTCACCAGGAAATCATAGCCTGGCACTATGTCAGCTTTGTCACTGAGGAGAAAGGGAACATTGGCGCATAAAAATATACTGTGATACTTTCTACACTTGGACACTACTTCAGCCATGGATGGATTTTACGTGCACAAAAGAGCAGTAGCTGTTATTTTTGAAAAAATCTCTGAAGCCCACTAGACATTATGAAGCTGACGCTCTTTATGACAGAACATTTTCAAATCTCTTGAGCATGATGATTATGTGAATGTATTAATAAAACAAAATAAGCAAACATCAAAGTGCGGAAAGATCACACAGCCCGGTCAATATTCTGTATGCACAACAGAACTAATTGATATGTGATCATGCAGATTAATACCACATGAATACCTGGATATGGCTCCTCCAGTCACCTCTCTTAGCAGTCTACAGTGATGAGGAACAAACTCCAGCAGTCTAGAGTACATCAACTGAAGACCATTTGGACTGGACTTCACCACCTCTTCAACTATAACCTAAAAGAATGAGAGGAGAGAGATGAGATTTCTAGCTGCTGATCTATAAACTATAGCCTATTATAGCAGGATATGCTGGAATTTGCTGACATTCAGTTTAAGAAGCTGAGCATTTACATAGTACAGCCTCTTACTATATTAATTATGAACTAGTGAAGCTGCCTCCCTGGTCATGTAGTTTTTTTAGCCTGTATAAGGCTAATTACAAGTGACTCACCAACTTAACATATCACAGTTAAAACAAAAAAATGCTTGGAAAAAGTCTAATTAATTTATGTCCTCAAATAGCTGAAAGGCCCTAGGATCTACAGTATATCAACACATGTGCTGAATGTTTACCTGGTCCATGTATGGTTTGACCAGCACCTGTCCCACCAGGGCCTCAGCATCTCGGGTCTTGTCTATGGTGGCATACGTCCTCAGGCAGTGACGCACCATGTCCACATTGGATGTTTGCAGACCCTCGATCAGCAGGCCCTCTAGAGACTGCTGCAGCATGGATGTGATCCCTGCGATACGCTGGCAGAGGATGAAACTTTGTCACATACACAGTTTCAAAAATGAGTACCAAAAGTATTTTATTCTACCAAATGAAACATCTATCAGTGTGTGAGGATCAAATATTTTGAGGATAATTTCTGTATAGTCAGTGCATCAATGTTTTTTTCCCATAACTGAGGTGCCCTTGGGCACTACCAAGAAGGTTCACACAGAGGCTGATTATCTTTGATTATCAGGACTGATGGATTGACAAAGGAGCAGCCAGGCAGAAAAACTGTTAGACTAACTGAGTGGCTATTGATTAATCAGCCGTCTGACTGATTGACCATTAACACTTACAGGTCTGACTTTGTCCAGCAGGGGCATGCCTTTGCTTTGTACGGCGTGGAACTGCAGCTGGTTGAATTCTGTAGCTATTCTCTCCAGGATCTGACCTGCTAACAAAGGACTGTACACAGACAGACAAACATGAAGTCACTCAGAACAGAAATATAGTTTTCCACACTGCAGCTCCTGACAACGATAGATACATAAATTTATAACCAGGATCTTCTCTAGTTAATTTAATTTGTACATGGATGGACATCCTACTTGCCATACCTGTTTAGACTAGACATTGAAAGGCAAATATTTAAACTGACATTACTTGGTAAATAACCCGCCCATATTCAATGACAGGTTAGCTACTAACTGAAGCCAGTGAGTTTGTTAACATGTCAGTTCCCCACCTGCTGATTTCCAGAGCGCTGGATTCCTTGGAGTTCTGTGAGTGGAGGATCTTCTCAATCTTCTCCACTGAGCGCACCACCTGGATTAGCCTTAATACACACACCTGATGGATGGTGACAGTTAAAAAGAAGGCAATAATTAATTGAAATCATCCCACAAAAAAGACAACTGTTCAACTATCTGAAAACTAGCAATGGTATGTAATAATTAAAAAACAGGTTAAGCATGACTGCCACAGAGGATTGTAAAGGTGAGTGTAAAACATATTTAATGGTGTATAAAAAATGTGACAAAATGATATCAATTGACAGGAAGATGGGGAACCAAACCTTTTTTTTCTGCAGATCTTCTTGCTTGGACAGCTGGTTGTCTATGGCCTGAATCACTTCACTCACACATAACCGTAGGCTCTGCAACAGACAACAGTCAGCAACATGCATAAAGCTTCTGCAGCTGGAATGAATTATAAAGACTTACAGTATACTTAATCAGGCCACATACCATAACCTCTTCTCGTAACTGTCCCAAAGGCACAGAGAGCTGATTGAGGGCTTTGTCCATCCCCACCTGAGACAAGGGAGCAGAGGTCTGAGATTAGAAACAGTCTACCCTCACACTATTAGACTAACTTTTAAAAATAAAAACTGTGTCATGCATTCCCATAAATATTTCAAGAGCATATTAAGAGCCAAAGAGTAGTTAATTTTTGAGGGAGATAGTGATACTTAAGAAGAATAAAATTCATTAATAATCAGCCATTATTCCTCTTCTTTTGACATATAAAATAAACAAATACTTAGTGATAGATATGCCTTTCTATGGATATTTTACAACTGAGCAATGAACTCTGTTATCAAAGATGACAGTAACATTTAATATATGAGATAACTTTTTCCTAGGTTTGAACACACAAAACAATAGTTGCTGCTGATAAAACTGGTTTATAGTTTGGGCTTTACAGCATACAACAATCAACTAATGATAATCTTCATTATCAATTAATCTGGAGATTATTTTTTCTCATAATAAATTACTTACATTTTTTATATAAAATGCCAGAAACCAGTGAAAATGACCAGGTGGTGATCCAGTGGTCCAATTCAAAGATCAAGCATCAAATCCTAATGTCTGAGAGTAAATATTTGACATTTTTGCTTTAAAATGACTAAAATTATTATTTGATCAGCCAATAGATTGATTTTCAGTCAAGTGCCTAAATGATTAATCAAATAATCACTGAAGCTCTCTCTATATATATATGAATATTTTAGCTGTGATCCATTGACCCAATTCATAATAAGGGTTAATCTTGCCTTTTACACATTATGAGACAATCCATCTAAATAGACCTGGACACTGATTTCTGGCTGGATCATGGTTATAAAGTTAAAAAATTAGAGCCACAGTGGCCGGTAACAGGCATAACATAAATGACAACTGACCAGGTTGGTGGAGAGGTTAACAAAGTCTGCATAGTCCTTGTTGATGAGCTCCACCATGGCTGTTTTCAGCAGCTTATAGTAGAGCTCCAGGTCCTCTCTCATCTCCTCCAGCTGGACCTGCTTCCGACATTCCGCCACAAACTGGTCAACGTCGAAGTCATCCTGCAGACAGAGAGACAGCAACAGGGTACAGACGCATTTAGTGTTGCCAGCCATGCATGCAATAACATCCAGTGTTACTAACACATGAGCAGGTAAAATATCAGTAAATGTAAACAGAAAATCGATACAGAACACAAACTCAAGTACAATATGAAGCATGAACACATTTTTCCCATTACTAATGTCGTTTGCTATTAAGGATTAGCGATGCTTCATAGGTTCCTGTTTGACATGACGTTAAAAACAATAGCTATGTCTGTCACTGAAGATTAAGCACTGAAAATAAAGTATCTCTATTCAATAAAGAGAGGTGTCAGAAAAGGGAGCATCCTGTATGTCCAGCTATTAGCAGTTTACCTTAGCTTAATGCTAACTAGTTTGACAACGTCAGCTGCGGTTAGTGCGTTACCCAACGTAACGTTAACGGATTCTCACCTTCATAAAAACGTCTTTGTCGAAGCACAGAGACTCTGGGCCCTTCGGCAGGTTCATTTTGGATCATAAAACACAACTACAACACAAAGACAGAAAAAAGTGACAAGCCTCCAGTTAGCTGCTGTGGCCAAGCTTCCGCAAACATGGCAAGAGCACCAACAAAGAAGAGTCAGAATGCTGCTGCTGCGCCCTCTAGAGGCCGGTGTTGCACAGTGTCCTGTTGTCCTTACAGGGCGCTGTTGCACGGATGGAAGTGGGTATTGCTATTCAGTCTTTAAAAAGGGTGAAAGAAAAGCCAAACCCCTCGTCTGACTATGTTTAAATGCTGCAGATTTTTTGTTTAGTTTCCAAACACAGCAAGGTTTCTGATGGCCTTCACTCTCTTGTGCCTCTGTTGATCACTGATGTTTATGCAGTTTATTATGTAAACCCAGCTAAAACTAAAACAACAGCCATAATGCAATAATGGCATTATGGACAGGAACGTTCTAATGTTCAGTTTGTGTTGAAATCGTTTTAGTATTGTTATTGTTGTTGCTTCTCGAAGCACAGCTTTGATGATTGTGTCCAAGGAGCATCCAAAACAACTCCGGCTCATCCAGATGTTGCTTTGCAGACTACAGATGTTGACCTCTGTGATGACTCCTCAGTGCAGACCCTGTTTTTTTAATAACAACTCTTGACCTAAAAGTCCTGTCAAATAAATTAAGGCCTGAATACTTAATGAACTTATATAATACTTTTTTTCATGACACGTAAAGTAGACAAACAGTGCATTAACATTTAAAGGAAGACTAATTTACTTATTGCACTTCAGAAATCAACTAAATATACGAATTTCCATCAGGAAATGTCACTTTTTCATTTTACCTTAATAAGCTAATGTTACTGGCATTATTGTAACTTACAGCCCCCTTTGTGTTTGCCACTTGTCAACAAATTGTAATGACAATGACAATATTTTACTTAGACATTAAATTTAATGGACAACTTGTGACTAGGCTCTAAAGCTAAATGGAGCTTGTGATTTAACTGTTTGGTTTAAAAAAGTCTTTTTTGCATTGCAATATTTCGTTTTAAATATTATACTATCCTCAATTTAAGCATCTCCTCTTTGAGTTTGGGTTAGAAAGTGCAATCTTATTGGATGGTAGGGCAGGACTATGGTGTCAGGTCAGGTGATGCAGCAGCAGCCACTACACTCTCTCTGTTTCCTCTCGTGTGGAGAAATCGCTGCTTGTATTTCCAACCCGGATGCTGAGCCATAACTGCTGATAATTCTGCCCAGTGCGCAGCGCTGTGAGCAGAGCGAGGGAGCGGAAATATTTCAGTACCCTTGAAGCGGACAGCTCTCTCCGGATCCACGCGCTTTCTGACCGCCGGGCTCCGCATCCGAGCTTGGAGGGCAGAAGGTGTGTGTATGTGCGTGTGTGTGCGGGGGGGATCATAACTGATACCTAAAATAGGGGGAGGGTATAGCCGCCACATTAAAAGGCAAACACCTCCCTGCTCTTGTAAGAATCGTGACCACTTGCACGCCGTAGTGGAAGGGTGAGGGAAAGAGGGAGGAAGGAAGAGAAAGGTGGAACAGAACATCACTACAGAGAGACAGAGAGATGGCGGAGTGCGGGCGGAAGGCGCTGTCTCTCCTGGAAGCGGCCCGCTCCCGGTACGAGAGCCTGCAGATATCCGACGACGTGTTCGGTGAGTCCGGAGATGACAGCAGCGACAATCCCTTCTACAGCACCTCCGGAGACTCCGACTCTGACAACTACATAGCCGAGGTAGGCGAGGAGGAGCAGCAGCAGCATCAGCAGCCGCAGCAGCAGCAGCAGCAGCAGCCACCACCACCACCACCACCACCAAAAACGGGGCGATAAGGAGAGTGGGCACAGCGGGGGAGCAGGAGGTGGCGGAGGGAGTAGCGGAACCGGTCCCCCGGGCTCTCTGTCCCGTAGTCAGGCAGAGGAGGAGGGCTGGATGGAGACTCTGCAGGATGTCACTGTGCCGGCGTACAAAGAGACATATGGTGAGACGTGATGCACGACAAGATGAATAAGGTCATTTGTTCAAACGGGGAAGAATTGCCCGTGGGTGTGAAGTGATTGGATAGAGACAGACAGAAATAGTGCAGTTCATGGTTTCCAGGTCAGGCAGGCCATATCTGTGGCTACCAATCTGGTGCCAAAACAGCACACAAAAGCCTATTGCTCCAGTACAACTGGATGCTTGTTTCATTTTCCTTGTGTGTGTGTGTGTGTGTGTGTGTGCGTGCGCGTGCATCCTCCTTGTGCGTGTGTGTAGTGAGTGTGTGACTGAGAGAAGCATGACACTGCATCGTTAATTGCTGTAGTGAGTTAATGGCAAACGCTTAGCCTTTGATACTTCACCCCTTGGTGCTGTGGTACACATGCTACCCTGTGCGTGTGTGTTCATGTTTCAGGGCATTGCAGGGAGACATGCAGATTAATTTAGAAAAGCAGCATGGTGTTTCCCTTGGCTCAACACACACACATCATACACACGTTTCATATAGCAGTGTATGTGTGCAGAATACTATGCACAGATGCTGACCTCTGTTCCTCTTGCACCAAGTTAATTAATAGTACTCATAACTATTAACATGAGACACAAGCTCAAGGCACCCTGATTTTGTTTGCACACTTTCTCTTCAAATGTGTGTGTGTGTGGTGGTGTGTGTGTGGATTGTGACAGTAAAGCAACCACACTGCTCTGTCTCTCCGTCTTTCTCCCGAAAGCATCGTCAAATTGTTCTCATGCTGCTTAAAACCCCACTGAGCCATATGTAGTCTACCACACTGTCCGCAGATAGCATTCATCTACCACTATGTCCAATATGCATCATGGAGTGAGGTTAGGGTTTACAGTGCAGTCACCTTCTGTCAGGCTTCATTTTGGATTTGCTCTTCTCCTCAAGTCTTTTTTGCCTCAGCTGAGAGGCAAAGACGATTGGTGGAAAAGCCGTCCCGTATCCACACTGACATGCACCATCGCACCCTTGGAGGTGAACCAGCATATGGCTGTAGCAGATATGGACCAAGCCTCAGTCTGCTTGCACACACAGCACAGAAACACACACACACTGGAGCATTCACATTCACATGTATAACAGCACAAGCTCAAAGCTGACTGTAGGTAAAGACTGTAGGTAATAACAAAAAATAGAAGACTACATGTGAGTGTCTTATCATGAAATAAAAGTTTTTAACTACTCCATCTTCTGTTTTAAGCTATGGTGCCCAAATTAAAAGTGGTGCTGTTGGCCATTGGCCTTTAGAAAGTAGGATTACCAAGCAGGGCACCAAATAAAACCTGTAACAGCTCTGTTCTCTGTATTTCTGTCCATGTTCCAGATTTATCTGCCACTAAGTCCAGTACGCATCAGGGAGTGAGGTTTGGGTTTATAGCACAGAGCCTTCTGTCAGGCTTCATTTTGGATTTGTTCTTCCAGTTATCCAGCTAACTTCATTAATCCTACTTTGTGAGACAGGGCCCAGATATGGAGCGGTGCCTATTACACTCATCCAAAATAATCTGAACCAAACCGTGCTAAACTGGGGTACCATGACAACAAAGATTATGGTGAGAAAAGTGTTACAGGATGTACTGTACTATACTTCCACATCCCCGGCTCTGTCCTGCTCTGTTTGGCTGTTTTGGCTTTGTTGACTTAAGACAGGGAGGCAGCAGGTGTGTCTGTTTGCTTTGTATAGTCTAGTCTGGTTTGTTAAAATACAGTTAGTGTCTGTTTGCACAAGCACAGCCAAGCGTGGGCGTGGTCCCATCGTCATGTATCAGGGTTCAGATGATTAAGAGTTGCTTGGCTGGATGGATGCAGGACTGCCAGGGCACATAATCACACTTCAGTCCATAAGTGGCCAAGACCATACTGTGATTTAATCAGCCTGAACAGCAAAGACTGACTGCATCCCGAGCATCAGCGTATCTACATAAATATGCTTCTCCACCAATTTTACGTAACGGCATGGGATGGGAAGCTGCTTAAGATAGATGAGGTGTCCACTAAGTCCGTCTGTGGTGAACTGTGGATATATCATCACTGATATTTCTATCATGTGTCGGGATTACTCTGTCTGTCTATCTGCCCACCTGTCTGGCTGTCTTTTTGTCACCTGCCTGTCTGTCTCCCTGTCCATTTCTCTGTCTCTCTGTGTCTTACTGTCTAGCTGTCACAGTACTGACACAGGCACAGCACTGGTGTGACAGCTCCACTCTTTGGAGACTGTGCACCCCGTACATAAATCATCAGCCAGCGTCAGAAAGCATCAAGTCAGCCTCGTACAAACCCTGCAAGGTTTCCGATTGGGCTGCGTTTTTGGGGTTTGTTTACAGTTACAGCAGCAACCCGTTTTTGGGTTTGAAACAGGTGCAGAGTTTTTGAAACTATGCTGGGTTTTTGGCTTGCATAAAAAAGTGGCTTATCCAACGTCGGGGTTTATAGGTGATGTGTTATCTTCATCTCAGTGTGAGGTTGTTTCCCCTGCGGTGCGAGGGGAGGGGTAGGCAAAGGACCAAGCTGAGGATTATGAAGCATACATACACATCTCAGATTATATAACCACCTTATCGTGATGTTGAGGGGAATTAAAGAGCTATTAATTCATTCACTTTGCTGAGTGTGTCTGATAGATTACTGGTACTCTTATGCCAGTTTATCTGTCTGACCCTGTACTTCTGACTGTCTATCTTGTCCAAGTACACAGACACACAAAGTGAAATTTCATAATATTCTTATTTAAGTATTTATATGTATAGAAAGCTATTGTAAGGTATATTTACTGGCTGTTTGACAAGCAGGGGTACATGTCTGATATGTCTTTTTACTTTTTGAATTCACAAATAAACTATGATTACCATATAAAATAAACAAGATATTATGCATGACAGGAAAAAAAAGACTAGAAGGTAATATGATTTAATTCCATTGTGGCCCATTGTCTTTAAGTGGAATTCATCCATTGAAGCCATGTTGCCTTCTTTTCCAGTCTTTTGAAACAGAGACAGTTTTAACAATTTTTTTGTTGTTTGTACACCAGAATATTGTTTTTGTCAAGCTATTTCATGGAAAAATTATAGAACAGTATATAGTGTGTGTGTGTGTGTGTGTGTGTGTGTGTGTGTGTGTAGTAAGTATGGTAATTACAGTACAAAAGAAAACTGGATTGAGATGACTACATTGGGTATATTTCACACAGTGTTGTTGTCAAGTAAACCAGTCTGAGTATTGTTACAGTGGTTTGTCTGAGAAAATCCTATCAGTCAAAACTATCTGAAATTGCTCTCACACTCTCATGTGCTCTGTAATTTCTGTTGATCTTAAAACTGAGCTTAAGGCATTCTTGGTCAATGCAAATGGTTTATCCACAGCACATACACAGTAATCTCTCATTCTTAAATCCATGGTTAGAAAACTCTACCAGGCAGATGGTTGTCCCTCGACAATAGAAATACTACAGCAGCTGATAATCATGAGGGATTATACTTCTGAGTCTATGTGTGACGTAGGTGGAGTTTTCTAATGAGTTATGTGGAGAATTGATATTTCAAGGCTTTCCTTGTATACGAACATCTGCTAATACTAGTCTGAAAGTAGAATTATGTAAATGTTTTATCCAGTTTAATCGGGGTGATATAGGCTGGACTTCAGACCAGCTGGCAGGGTGTATAAAGAAAAATCTATGGAGGAAGGTTATACTTGCTCAGGAGCAGATGAAACAGTTCCATTATCCATAAAAATGATGAGTTCTTCCTCAGGTTGTATTTTTGGCTTATTCCTGAGATGAGCCGGGGTGAGTCATTTTGCCTCAGTGGACCCTCGATCTGAATGTATGATGTTTTCTTATCGAGGAGTGGCCCGCTCCGAGGAAGTCACGCTGGATTTTACATTCAGCTTTCAAGTCTAATTGAATGCAAATGAATGGATTTCGAACCACGCCCCGGCTGCCTCTGCTGTCATGGCCGCAAGCATCGCCTGTGTGGGCCCACTTGTACTTCACTGTGTCTTTCTTCCTCTTGTCCTCATGTGTCCACATGTTGCCTTCACAATGTAGCATTTAATTTAAAGTCTTGTACATGTTATCTTCAACTCAACATTAAAAGACTGAAGCGAAAGCCCTTCATTATTTTGGTTGCACCAAGCCACTCAGGGCTGAAGAAAGGATAGAGAGAGAGAGCGAAAGACCCGTGTTCTTAGCTGTACAGAGATAATGAGATCGTGCTGTTTAATTGAGCCTGAAGTTGCTCTACTCACTGTCCAAATTCTCTCTTATGGAGCCAACAACCTCAGAGAAAATCTCTGAATTTACCAGAGCGAATGCATCAAGCCAGTCGCTGCATTGTGTATTGACTGTGTGACTTCTATACAACACATAAAAGCTTACAAACAGAGAGCTTTTGAATAGGAGATAAATGTCACTTTCCTTGCAATAAATGAATGAAGGACAATGTAGACAAAGGGGGAAAACTGCTGTATAGGAAAGGTTTTAAGACAAGCTGTAACGTGGCTTCAAACTTTTTTTGTCAGTTATGTTGCTGCTGTTACACCCCAGTCAGATGTACTCGTCTATTATCAAATTGCGTGTCAATCCACTAATTTATCCATCAAATTTTCACCATTTATCCATTGCTTTATGTTGTTTCAAACATTTATCCATCAGTTAATTGAGCCTTATCTGTTGTCTTTCACCATTTATCCAGTTCTCTTAGCTCTTTCAGCTGTTTATCCATTACTTTGACAACTGTTTTTAACCATTCATTCATCACTTCCAGCAGACTTAGCTGCTTTCTTGTTCAACACATAGTTTTCCAGCTGACTCAATAAGGGGATATATTTTTTATTCAAACGTAATTGCTATTTTTTCAGTAGTAGTACCACTCCTCAGTCTTTCCACATACATCCCCTAGCCCCAGCAGAAGTAACTGATCTGTCAGTTTACATGCATGCTCTCAAGTGTTGCTGTTTAAATAACACCATCTCTCATCAACTGATGCTTCACCGGCAGCATGACTTCAGACACCTTTCATTCATAGCTCACTCCTGACTCGGCTACATCGTAACATGATTTTTGATTCGTTGCCTGCCGTAACACTAAAGCAACAAGACACCGAAACCTTCGGCAAGCATGGAGACGCCACACTGTGACAAGCATCACAGTGTGGTGGCTGTCACGTCGTGTAAACTTCCCAACTGCTGCCCTGGGCTTGTGACATTCACACCAAAAGCTGCTCTGGCTGATTCATGAAAATGCTGTGAATATGTGAATGTGGCGTGTGTTTCTGACAATCTGATACAATCTAAGACTGCAGTAATTAATAGATGTTCTGTTACTGTTTCCTCTTGTCTTTATGAGATGACAATGTAGTTATGTAAGCAAGAAACAGTTTGTAAGCATCCCACATAGCCTTGACAGTGACAGCTCAACAAAATCAAACTTTATCATGTCTCACAGCGTCTAAGGAGAAACCTTTTATTCAGCATAGTCAATCAAACTGAAGGCTTGGTGCCAAAGTTTAAAAAGTGGAATTAAGTGACAGTTGTGTCTGTGAGTTAGCCCATATGGGACTCGCTATCTGTCAATCTGTCTTTTTTCCTCCATCATAATGTTTCACTTTTTCCCCCTTCCTGTCCTGATCCAGGCCCTGCTCAGAAGATGCCGGCCACTGCCACAGCCTTGGATTTTTTCCAGCTCTTCGTCCCGGACAATTGCATCCAAAACATGGTCACCCAGACTAACATGTATGCCAAGAAGTTCCAGGAGCGTTTTGGCTCGGACGAAGGTTGGTGCCCCGTCACCGCCCAGGAGATGAAGGCCTTTCTGGGCTTCGTCACCTCAACCAGCGTGCACCGCTGCGAATCGGTGCTCAGCATCTGGAGCTCAGGCTTCTTCAGCAACCGGAGCATCGCCCTGAAGATGAGCCAATCGCGTTTTGAGAAGATCCTCAAGTACTTCCACATTGTGGCTTTCCGGCCATCACAAGGGAGCAACCAGGGCCTGTACAAGATCCAGCCTTTCCTGGACTCTCTGCAGCAGTCATTTGGCTGCACATTCAGACCTTCACAGACACAGGTGTGTACAATACTCCAGACCTGGGTTTCCTTAAAGCATCTTATAATGTTTTTGGGCAGCTAGCTGCTACATTCTGCATATACAGACATTATATACATCTTGTTCCTGTTCTCGTAGTAGTTTTCCATTCACTGACTTGGCCAAGCTGGCATAGCAGCAGCTGCATCAGGGGTGTTAATGTTTTGGACATTATACATTAGCTTACACTAGAATTCGCTTGTCTTTCAGGGGCCAACAATATTTAACAGCACAGTTGACATCAAGCATTATAATTCTTATTATCTGTCGTTAACTTTATAGTGTTTCAAGAAATGTGACAACTATCAAACAGCCTCTAGTGGTGGTCTACTAAATGCAAGATGAGAGATGTCTAGAATTTGTTGAGTCGCTGTTTTCTCAGCTGTCTTGGTGAGGAGTGTTGGTGCCATTTCACATGAAGGTATATTTATATACCTGCACTTTTAATACAGTAGCCAAGAAATCCCCAGGTTACCTTGTAAAATAAAAATATAAAGGCATTTGCTTGTGAAGTAGGGCGAACCAACTTAATAGCTCCCACAAGGAGTTCCAGTTTGAAAACCGTTTACACAGCAAGTATTTAGGCAAGCACTCATTTTTAACAGACTCCCCCCTCAAGGAGACTTACTTCAACTTGTTCTGAGTTGCACAGTATGCATTAGATCTACATTTATGCAACTCGGGTAGGGGCATACCAGCCTTGCTACTCTATTTTGGGTTAATTTAATTTATTTAGCTTTATTTAGTTTATTTATTTAGCTACTTTACTTTCTTTTCTAGATGAACAGCAGCAGCGTAGATTTGAAAGGCCCATGAATAAACAGCGTGATTCAAATCAAACCAACACGTGCATATCATTGTTATGCTCCTGTCTAACTTGATTATCGTATTATCTGTGAGCGAGTGCAAAAAAATGTAAACACAAAGAAATTGGCTCTTCTTCAGCAGATAGAGACCAGCAATCACTCAAGCTTGTTTCCTCAAACTGATGAAAATCAAGGTTGAAAAAAATGAATGCATACTAATAATAATAATATGAAAAGAAGATGAAAGGAAATCATAGAATGTGATTTGCTGCTGATTGTCCAGTTCAACTTGTCTTCAACCCTGACTTGTAAAGCTCAAGACTCTCAAAAAGTAGTATGTTATTTCACAAACTGGTTGGTTTGTTATTGTTAGACACAGTGCTGCTTCCACTTCATTTGAGGGTTTTTCTCATTCTACTACACATCCTTCCATAATAACAAATCACCCGTCATATTCAGAATCTGGTTAGGAGGGCAACAGGGGGGTGGCTAATCATATTCCTGTGGGTGCTGGGGCCACCCCTGGAGCCACTGTCGAGCTCTTAAAAATTAATGAATTTCTGGGAAGTAGCTGATTAAATTGCTTTTTGGCCTTTCTGCAGTACGAGCGCTATAACATCAGCTTCATTGTGAAAGATGATGTCAGTGCATTTGGGAATACAGACCCTCAACAGCAACCCCCCCTCCTCATATCACATCCACAACTCACTCAGCTATGTAATTTTACCATCAGAATAGTAAAAATGTCAGTGTTGGTGTAATTGGTGGTTTGCTGAAACACGGTGTCATGCTAAAGCTCTCTATCCACTTAGATCTAAAAATGACTGAAACAATGAGGGCACGCTGATTGTCAGACAGTATGTGTGTGTGTGTCATTAGCAGAAGCAGGTTACATGTGTATCTAGGCCAGTTTGTTTTATCTGTTGGTTTTTCTGTGCCAGGGGCAGAGAGTGGGCCCAGATAGTGAGAGTGGCACAGACTGAGACTGTTGCTCCACGGGCAGTGGAAAAGTAATCTGCCCATTTAATGACATACACAGAGGGAGAGTGTCAAGGCTGATGGAAGTAGCACGGGCAGAGAGGATCCGAAATGCAGACCCACAGACAGGTTGTTGCAGTTAAGTAACTTTGATTAATGTTTAAAAAAACTGCCTAAAGGGCAAACAGGTGGATAAGCAGACAGGCAGACAGGTACAGGAATCCAAACACAGGTAGCAGGAACAAGGTAAACACACAGGAACACCAGAGCATGAGCAGATGATCCAACAAAGAACTAGTGAAAACAGCAAATTTAAATAGTGCCTTGGGTGATGAGGGCACCCTTAACTTCAGGTCTGTGTGGGGGGTGGGGGGCACTCAAGTGATAGGAGAGGTGGAACAGGTGACAAAGGGAATAGTGAACAGGAATAAAGTCTGGGGACATCTGGTGGGCAGATGAAGAATGGCAGGTCTGAAAGGGAGAACATGGAGATGAAGGGAAGTGAGCAAGGGCTGGAGACAGGATCTGAGGTGAACTAGAAAGCAAACCAATAACATATGACAGAAAGAAGTGATGTATGAAGAGTTTGGACTGAAGCTCATGATTTCTGCCATTATCTATTAATCTGATTAATGTGGTCCATAAAAGAAAATAGCAAAAAAAAAAAAAAAAAAAAGCCCATTGCAATTTCCATAAGCACAAGCTGACATATTTATTACTATCAAAATACTAAAAGCCTGCAATAATTAGTCTGATATAATAGAAACCAGGACGTATTCACATTTGAGAGGCCAGAATAAGAGAGTTTGGAGCATTTTTACTTTAAAAAATGACTGATTCAGTTATGAAAATAGCAGCTGGTTCTTTTTCCTCATCAATTAATGAATTCATCCTCAAATCATTTCAGCTCTATTTTTTATCATCAAATGAACATGCAGAAGGTAATAGGTTTTCAAAATGTGAGTCTTTGTAACCTGGATTTATGTGTCTGTGTGAATATGAGTGCCAACATATGAATAATATCAGTGCTGAATATTAGTATGTACTGTTAGTTCATACTGGCAGCAGTGCTTCACATTTTCTGTGTCAGCCTGGCAGTTTTGCATTTGCAAAGAAGATCTGTTGACAGTGCTTTGTATTGATTTGCAAGTGTAAAATCTTTAAGAGCATTTGTCGCAGTCCTCACAGAACATCCACTGCAAGACAGCAAGGGAGTAGTTAGCGCTGTGGTGATGTGTGGCAGCTCCAGGATGAGATATGTCTTAAAAGGCCATTGTGGTTGGAGTGATGTCATCCACCCAGAGGCGAGATAGCCTCCTTCATTTTCCACTTGTATATCCATAACTCCATATTTGACTTGGAAATGACTTGTTGCTCTGGGTCTTAGAGCAGGAGACAGCTGTTGGTCACTGTTCAGCTCAGCTTTAGTCAAATCATGATGGACTGGGAGAAGGAGGCAGGGAAGACACCAGAGGAAGGGAGAACTGAGGGCAATTTGAAATGCAAATATTTAACGTGTGGTTGACGGCATTTTCTGGGAGATATATGGCCAGGCTTCAGGTGTGTCATGCTGGTTTAATTGACTAAGGACTGATTTTAAAATATTTGGTTTTATGTGTGTGTTTTCAGTTAATGTCACAGTTTGTGTGTGTTTGGACTTGTGAAAATGAGCCATGCATGGTAAACAAAGAAACATTTGAGGAGTTGGAACAAGAGAATTTTTGTACTTAATGCTTGGAAAATGACTAAAACGAAAACTCAGTCATCAAAACTTTCACAGAATCATTTTCTCGCAATCGACAGAGCTTTACTCTGGAGGGTTTATTTGAAAAGTGGAACTTTGGAACTTGAAACTCTCTGTCTCTGTTATATTTTTATGTATTTATTTTCCATTATTAAATTTTAATCAACTTGCACCATGCCTAGCAGAGACAGAAGCACTGTTTTTGTGATGATGTTTTTGTCACAAAGACCTTTTTCCCACAGGGTCCACTGAATTTGCTGCATTTTTGTCTATTTTTTCAGGGTGTATTTTTTAGTCTGGTTTGGTCTTGATTTAGAATAGCAGAACAGAAGATGACACAGACAGAGACAGAAAGAAATTCTGAAGGGGATAACACATAAATTCAAAGGTTAAGGACAAAGTAACAACTGAGACAATAGAAAACCTGACGGGGGGCATTTTTCTGAAGGGTTTTGCAGAATGTGTTTCTGCTGAGACCACTGTTTTTCTCCCTCTACAGTATCACACTCCAACACATAGGAGACTTGTGAGGATCTTCGATTGGCTGCCTTCTCTCTCTAACCCTTAGCTGAAATGTTACATCATACACAACTTCACACTTATCCCTCACACACATCTCTTGTTAAGGCCGGCTATTGTTTTACCAGTAACACCTCTTGTGCTTTACTTGTAACATCATGTAGTTATGTAAAAAAAAAAAAAGTCCACTGAGACAAACTCACATGTGCAGTAACCTTGTCTGTGTGTTTCCAGGTTCTCCATGAGCCCTTGATAGACGAGGACCCAGTGTTCATCACCACCTGTACAGAAAGAGAGCTGAGGAAGAGGAAGAAGAGGAAGTTCAGCCTCTGGGTTCGACAGTGCACCTCCACCGGATTCATCTGTCAGGTAGTGGCACACAATACTCAGTGTCAGTGTGTGTGTGAAGTAGTAGGAGTGTGTTTTTGTCTTTGGAGATAAAGTGAAAGAGAAGTGTGAAAATAAGCATGAGAAAGTAAAAAGATGAGAGAAAAGAGAACAAGTTTGCATGTTTTCTTTGAGGGTTCTTTTTTTCTAAGCATTTTCTGCTTTCATTAAATTTTACATCAAAAATGCAAGAAAAAGTCTTCAGTCTGCCTGAAGTCAAAAAGACTTTCATGAAAACATCACAGACTTTGATCTTCACCAAATTTCAAATCTCATTCGCAGGTTGTCGATGTTGCATCATTTTGCATTCAGCTAATTACTGGTCTACGCTACAAAGAATAAAATCACTGTACATGAATTTATCATGAACATTTTCAGCTTTACATGCAAAACACTCAAAGTTTGATTTTAAACACACATGATCAAACTCATCTTGAAATGAGAAATAGCTTCTGGGGAAAAAAATATTGGGTGTCAGATTTTCCTTTTGATGTTGTTTTAGAGTGAGGTAGCTGCTGGCTTAGGATCAGGAAGATCTGTGTTGTCACATCTCGGGCAGGCAGAGCTGCTTCACTCTCTAACAACCTTGCCCTTACCGCAACCTTCCACTCCTACGCCGGTTGCTTATATAACACCACCGTTTAACTGAGGCCCTGATGCTGCAGGCCTGACTGACAGGCCTGTCCAACTCAGACTGTTACAGAAGGAAAAAAATTAGAGACAACAACTCTCCAACTGTATTGTATAGCTTTATTGGTGGCAAGTGCTTGAGGCAACCTCCTAACTAGCAAGCATATGGATGTGTGCAGTGTGTGCAGTGTGCTGCACAGGATGTGCAGCCACACTGTAAGTGACAGCAGTCATTCCTCCTCAAGACTACAAGAAAATTACAGCCTGCTGCCAGTCTTCCATCCAACCACCCACACACATGCAGGCTCAGACCAGCAAACACACAAACATTGGCACTAGCATGTTCAAAAGGATATACTGCATTTACCTTCAGAGGTGTCTATATATACTACATATATGTATATCATAGAATCCTATAGAATATGGAGTACTGGTGGTTTTATTTGTCCTAGTTTTGCATAATCAGTCTCTGAGATTTCTGCTCCCTCAGTGGAGGTGAATGGAGTGGTGCTCACAGCGATGAAAGATTACATTAAAAATTCAACATCAACATGTCTTTTCAGAAACAGTGTCCCCGTTATTTAGAGACCTCGCTGTTGTCAGAGGGTTGAAAATAGTTCCAGTTCCAAATGTCCAAGTGATAACATATGCATGTAAGGTTGTTACTTTTGTCACTGTTTGGTGTGTGTGTGTGTGTGTGTGTGTGCATGTGTTTCTTTGTTTTATCGTTATCATGTCTTTTTTTCCAGTTTGGGTAAATCAACTCTTTACCCCTACATCATGTAGTGAATCAAATTCTAAACTCAACCAGTGAGTGCTGGCCAACATTTCACCATAATCACTGACCGCATCAGTAGAGCACTGTAGTCTGCTGAGTTGTTTCACAGTACATTAGTTACTTGTTAAAAGCCTATTAAAAGATCACAAAAAAACACTGAAAAAACTGTAATGCAGTAACTATTGCAAATAAAAGGCTGCTGAGCTGTAAACCTTGTGCTTGCAGAGGCTCATTTTGTACTGAGCTGAATGTGGCGGCTTGAACCTGCATCAGACTGAACATACTATCATCACATCAGTGATGTGTTCACTTACTGTTACATGTACTGAAATGCATCTGAAAAGAGGTAAACTAACTGAGCGGTCAGTGATTGCGAATCATCAACCTGAATAAGATGATTTGAAACAGCAAAGTGATCTGTAATTCTGTAAAAACACTTCTATGTAACAGAATGACTGACAGGCTTCACAGCAGCTAAGCTGATGACATGTTTACTGACATCCTGCAGCACTTAAACCATCCTTTTCATCCTTGGTTCTTTAACTCAACTAATATCTAATAATATTATAGTTTATATAACCAGAGTGAGATCAGAAAAAAATAATATAAAAAAGAATGTCAGTAAAGCATGCTAGCTAAGTTTGAGAATGACCTGCCCAAGGACAAAATGAACTTGCTTTTGGGTAAATTGGGTAGGAAGTACAGCAGTATAATTATACAACATTGTAAAGACAGAACCCATAAATAGATAGATCTCAGGCATAAGACTACACTGCAGGGGAAGAAGTTCCTTCTTTAGCCTGGATGTGGTCCAGAATTAAATTACCGGAGAGAGGAGCAACCACGATCAGAATTTTAATTTGCCCATTTCTTTCTTTCAGTTATTGTTGGTGTTATATCACATTAAATAAATGATGTAACCTAGAATCTAACCATTCATCATTTCTCCTGTAATCCCAAATCTCATGTGTAAAACAGTGTGCACAAGAAGCATTGCAGACCCTGTCATTTAAAGCCACATCCATTATCCCATCCATTTAACAACTAAGCATTAGCATTCACACAGACTGTGGACATTTGGCAGTCAGTCAGTCTTTACCAGTCCACTGATGTGTGTCTGCACTGAGATTTTCTCTCTCTAAATGAATTGTGTTGAGGGAGAAAAAAAAATCTAAGAAATAAAACAAGTTAATGGAGTGAATCAATGAGATTCCATTAGCTATTGCACCTCACAGGGATACACAAACACACACAAACAAACACACACACAAACACAAACACATGGACTGACCACTTAGTGTAATAGCTACAGGCCCCTGACGTAGACACTGGCTAATCAGGCTAATGCCGTTCAGCTCGTGAACAATAGCAGAGAGTGTAAGAGGGACACCAGACTGTTTGTAGGATCACATTTCTGTTTGTATATACTATATTTGATAATGGCTGTCCTCAGAAGCCAAGCTCTTCTTCATGTTTCTTTGGGTGCATCATGTACCAGTGTGTTGAGCTAAGAGGCACAACTCAGATTGTCTTTAACCAGAGCAACATATCTCAACAACTACCGGCCAGATTATCATGAAATTCTCTGTGAATATTCACAGTCCACAATGGGTGCTCTTAAGATATTTATGTGAGATCTGAAATATTTTAGAAATTTTTGAGAAAAGTTAGGGCGGAGTTGAAGGACAATTCCTGGATATTTCAGCCCGGCATATTTCCTGTAAAAGTGGCCGTTGTTTTATCTCTTAGTGTGGCCAAACACAGGAAGTAGCCCCCATGGATTGACCACTATGTTTATAACTGTATATGGATCTCCATTCGGCTGAGTCCTTGTTTCCCCTAATCTCTACAACGTGAAGATGGCAAGTACAAAGTAGCATGACCCATAGAGTCTAGGAACATGCTAGGAATGTTCACACACCAGATATTTCATACTCCAGCTAGCATGCTACTATGAAATCTCCCAAACACATTCATGAGTCCAAGTAGGTTGGTTTTCTTTTCTTTATTGCCCCCCTTGGACAAACTTCGAATTGCAAAATCTCCAAAACTTAACACAAAAGGGTTGAGACTTATACAACAGCTGGAGTATTTTCAAACCTAAAGTAAGGGAAAACTGAGGTAAAGTTTGCTAGTTCTATATTTGTCCTGTCTACACACCCTGCCCCCCTCCCTCTCTGCAGATCTCAGTCCATCTGAAGGAGGGCCAGGGCACAGACGGTCTGGCCACCTTGAAGAACAAGCCTCAGCTTCACAGCCTTGTGGCCAAGCAGCTCTGCCAGAACATCTCTGGCAAGAACACCATCATCTTCACGGGGCCGTCCATCACGAGCCTCAGCCTTTTCAGTGAATTCAGCAAACAAGGTACACAAACAAGTTGGAACAGCAGATTCAACAACAGAGTCTATTTGGTGCGTCTCCATCGCGCCGCCTAAATAAAACACCTTGTCACCTCTTGTCCCCTCCCTCATATTCTCCTCCGGTATAGCGTTTGTTTCCTCTCCCCTCATCTCCTCTCCCTCCCTCTTTGCAATTTTTATTTGTTCATTTATTTTTAATCATGTGGTGATGATAGCGTCCCCAGGCTAAACAATACAGGGAGGATGACAGACTGTTGCTGTTTACCTTCAAATGAGATTTCACAGCGCTAGAGTAGGCAGTTAGAATGATTCATTTTCTTGTCTTCATCTGTCCTCACACCCAGAGAGGAACATGTTTAACCATATATGAATGTGTAAAGGCATAAACATGCCAGTCATATACCTCATGCATAAATGTACTTGTATTTGTCTGTGATGCAATAACTTCTGTTTACCTTTTTCTCAGCAAGGAACTTTGTCTTAAAGTTTAATAGCTTTAAGAAATTAGTTAGTGAATCACTCATGTTTTGAAATTACACTGAGAAAACGGTGATTTACTTCACCCCAGTTTTTCTTTCTTTTGAGAAAACTGCATCTTGATGACTGAATCATACACCAAGCAACTTGTTCAGATGGATGTGTTTTTGCTGTTCAACTAACATCGACCATTACAGCCCTGCTCTGCAATAGACCATTCATTTTCTTTTGACCTGCACAGTAAATCGTAGGAGATTCAATGGGGAGTGTTTAGCCTGGTCACAGTTTAAAAAATCAATAGGGAAAGTGAAAACTTAAACAAAACAATATTTACTGCAGACATCTTCCAACTCGAAATTCTGAGTCCAAATAAGTTTTTTGTCTTACTGTCAGCAGCTTATAAAAACCCAGTGCTCTCAATATCTGATATTTTATTAGAGAATATTGCAGGAAATTGTTTTGGAGGAAATTGTGATATTTTATGCTGATAATCCATCTTTAATTCCATCCATCTGTTTCATGCTCATTACAGCAAAGGCTTTTTTTGTTATGAATGCATAATCCTGTTGTGGTATAGGGTGACTAACATTTGAATTCTCCTCAGTGACCTTTTTTCTTTTTTCGTAATGATGGTAGATGTAGGACGATGTCGTTGTGTCGTAACAGGCTGAAAATGAGCGAATAAGTGAAGGTAGAGAACAAATATCAGAGATAAATCAGGCTCCTTTGATGATATAATCAGCACAACTTGGGAAATTGAAAAGTTTCTTACATTTCCCTTTTCACAAATGCTCTTTTGCTAAACAGTAACAGAGGAGCAATTTTAAACTCAACCGGGCGGAGCTGCAGTACGCCAAGTAAAGAAAAACAAGTCTAGAGATGTGATCAATATTTTGTCGTCCTAATTGGGCGAAGCTACCAAGAGGCACTCAACTGAAAGAACTCAGCTCTGAGCTCGTGAAGGCATTGTCCGACATTATTCTTTCAAATTTATCACACTGGATTAATTAGCAGACTTAATTACCCTGCACTACTCTGCAGCTCTTATTGTGGACATACACATACACACACATGTACAACACAGATAGAAATCATTCTCCAAATTGAGAACATTAACAGATCAGCAGCAGTCAGCCACATGATTGTTTCGCCTCTGCTCATCCATGTAGGAAATAAAAAAATTAAATGGGTGGAATGACAAAAAATACAGAGATATGAAGGAGACAGGAAATGGTACAGTGAGAGAGATTAACAGTTTATAGCAGTTTGTTCTGTGGGTTTTGCTTCATCACAGCACAAGCACTGGAGTTACTGCAGGGGAGGATGAAACTAGGGCTGCGATTAATCGTTTGCTCTGTAAAATGGCCATCACAGTTCCCTAAACCCCAAGGTGATGTCATCAGATTGCTTACTTTGTCTAAAACCCAAATATCTTTAATTTACAATCACGTGAGATATAGATAGTCTATGACATATCAGAAAATAGCAATAAAAAATGGCCATTACAATTTACCAGAGCATAAGTTGTCATGTCTTGTTTTATCACACCAACAGTGCAAAACTCAAAAACATTTAGTTTAATATCACAGAAGACTTTAAATAGAGCTACACTTAATTTTCTGTCAATAAAATTATTGATAGATCTACTCATTATTTCATTTTTTATAAGAACTATTTAAAGTAAATAGGTGCCGATACAGTTCCAGAGGTATTTGTACAATTTGTGACATGTCTCTGTATTCATCCATTCTCCAGATATCTACTGCTGTGGTCTGCTGAGCACCAGGAAGAGTGACTGCACAGGCTTACCACAGAGCATGCTGGTGTGCGGCTCCACACCAGCGCAGCGCGGCCAATCGCGGGTAATGATGAAAGGCAGCATGTCTCTGATCAGCTGGTACAACAAGGGACACTTCAGGTTCCTCACCAACGCTTACTCCCCAACAAAACAAGGTAAACAAGAAGCTGTTTTAAAAGCATCTTCTACACCACAGTAAATTTGTTTCTGCCACAAGGAAGAAAAAAAAAATATTATTATCAAAATTTCTAAATGTAAATTTTGTCTAATTGAACTCTACATGATTTAAGAACATTTGTACCATCAGGTGAAATTGGCACATTGTTAAGCATTCATGTCAGGGAAAATCAACGAGAGCTTCTAATCCATGATAATCCATTTCCAGGAGGCAGGAGGATCATGATACTCTCCTCCTCTTCCAGCATAATCCACTCTCGATTAAACAGTTTTGTTAGGTTTTAAACCTGGTTGAAGGGCTGCAGTGTGCATTTTGAATGAAGAGTGTGGAAGTGAGGCCCCAGGTATTGATTTTCTTTCCCTTCAGTGTGTGTGTGTGTGTGTGTGTGGGGGTGTGTGGGGGGGGGGGGGGGGGTATGTGTGCAAATGTTTTTCACTCTGTACTTAAAGGAGAATAAAAAAGGTGCCAATTCCATTAATAACCACAGCATTTTTTCATTATTATTATGTAGTTGTCACGACCAGGCTCAGAAGCCATGACAAAAGGAGGGAAGGAGGAAGACCACACATAAGTTCTAACTAAAACACATTCATTTAACATAATTGAAAAGGAAACTAACATTAAGACAAACAGAATGCAACCAAAACCAAACAGAATGGAAGCCAGAGGGCTGAGAGAGGAAATGACTGGCTGCTACCAGTTTATATAGTGCAGCCAGACCAGGTGAGTTGAATCTGCCTGACGACCAAACTCCGCCCAGGAGTCTCAGAGAGAATTACTCTGACAGGGTTGTCACAGTAGTGTATAATGAAACCATATCAAAATGAGCTGTTATGTGGGTAATATTACACGATTAATTCAGTGGTGACAGAAAACATGGTACTACAGAGACTCTTGAACCTTGGTGGACGTGTTTTAATTTAATTCCTCCCCCTTATATTAACATTTGCATGAGTGGAAACATGGCTAGTAAGTTTCAATGAGCACTTTTCAATACTACTCCTCCTACTCAACCACATCTCACAAATTTTGATTTCAGCACAAGACACAAGACTAAAAACATCCTCAAGACTTCATATACCCTAGTTGGATACATGCAAACCAATCACTAAGCTTTTATATAATAACACAAGTCTGGACTTTGTTCTCAACTATTTTAACTTCTTGTTGTGCATGCAAAATTAAGCATTATTGTGTAACTGCCAGGGGTATTTGTCGCCCCAAATTTATTCACCGACTGATTTTGGCAGATAGTCATGGAGAAATTTAGTGTTCCCCCAAACAGCTCATACATACACTAGGCCGATGGCGGTCCAGAGAAGTGGTATTGCGAATGCTGGCTCACTGGCTCAGAGCTTACTGGGACTTCAGCGGAGCAGAGCCACTGTTGATGTTATTGGTTACACCTGCGCGTTTCATGCTGTGACAAGTCCGAATGCCTGCAGTGAAAAAGGCCCATTAAACAAAGCAGCCCTGCAGGGACCAAAGAACAGAGACCAAAAAAAAAAGAAAGAAAAACAAGGTGCACCTCTCTCCCTTGTCTGGTTGTTAGCCAGGTGACCAGAGAGTCTGGAGAAAATTAGCCCCCCAGTGGAAACACCTCTCTCTACTGTATGTCTCTCACTCTCAGTTCGTGGTGTGTGTGTTTGTCGCAGGTTTGATCATTAAAAGGAAAAGTGGGGAGATCCCATGTCCTTTGGCTGTCGAGGCGTTTGCAGCGCACCTCAGCTACATCTGCAAATACGACGACAAGTACAGCAAGTATGTAGAACATTTTACCAAACAGCACCTTGTTATCTTTGACCTGTTTTCTTGCAGTGGTTTCATGGTGACTAGAGGCCTGAATCAGTTCTATTTCAGACATATTATGACACATTCTGTCCCGAGACAGTTTCAATATGAAATACACTTCTTCTCTTACAAATGGAAAAGTTAAATTCATACGAAACACACCCTTCCTCATTTCTGTAATAATCTTGTGTTTCGCAGATACATCACTACTTGGTCTGTGCAGTGTAGTATTTACATCAGTGTTTACTTCATTCATTCATTTAAGAGAAAATATTTGAATAGTAACTGTGGAGTACGTTGTGGTTTTTCTCCCATAGGTACTTTATCTTCCATAAGCCCAACAAGACCTGGCAGCAGGTGTTCTGGTTGAGCATCAGCATCGCCATCAACAACGCGTACATCCTCTACAAGATGTCCGACGCCTACACGGTCAAACGCTATAGCCGAGCTCAGTTTGGAGAGAGACTGGTCAGAGAGCTGCTGGATCTAGACGACTGCTCCCCCACACAGTGAGGAGGATGAAGGAGGAGGAGGAGGAGGAGGAGGAGGATGAGGAGGAGGAGGAGGAGGAGGACATCAGGAGCGCACAAGAAATACACACATACACACTCAGACACACACAAACACAATATACCCACACATATATTTACACTCTTCATTACAGTTGTACAGACTCTGCGGTCTGTGTCTATGTGATAATAATGAAGCAGTGCCAAGCCTGTGTCTCTCTCTTCCTCTAGTTGTTTTTTTGTGGTACGGTACTGTAAATATTCATTAACACACAACTGCGCACTACACAATAGAGAATTATGAGCCATGGGACAGTTCACATGCCTCAGCTGCAACTTTCAACCACACAGATTTACTAAGGATTTGTCAGCAGGAGCTATTTCACAAGCAGAGATGAAGGCAAGAACAATGAAACCAGGAAGAATTTGCCATTAAATGATGTCAGCTTCTTAACAAAGAGTGAAATTATTGATACGAGCCTGAATCTCCCGGGCGAGTGTTCAAACACATCCTTGTCAAACTAAAAGGCTACGTGTAGCTTGGTATTAACACTCTGCAAAAACACCTGTGACCCTGTAACAAAAGCTTAGTAAACCAGGACTATGGTGTGTTCACACGCTGCATGCATAAAGAATCTGGATTGTGATGTTCTCTCGTTCAATGTGACAATGATTTCTGCTCCAGGTGGGTTTTTTGTTTGTGTGTATTTATTTAGCAAGTGGAAACTGCCATTTGTGTCTGCAACATTGAGCCTGAGGATGTATATGTATGGCTATTGTGACCCAAATGTGTTGTGTTGCTGCAAACTGTACTCGCTAGAGGAAGACTGTCAGGTGACATAAAGCCTACACCCAGCAGTGTGCCACCAATTCTCAGCCTCCCCCTTCAAAAGAGCCCAGAAAAGATTTTTTTAAAAAGACTTTTGTGTTGTGATGGGGTCATTTCACTCAGAGGCTGATTGAGATAATAGGTTTTCAGGGTCTTAAAAACATCAAATCTGAAGCCTATTTTTGTACCAACAGCGCTGTTGTTGCCAGATAAACTTGCCATATTTGCCTGTTTCATTACTTATGCAGCTAACTGTACTTTGGCTTTGCAGGGCAGAACACGTTCAAAATCTCCTTGATTGAATGTTCGGTAAGCCTGCGTTGCCAGGCAACAAGTACTATCTTGGCCCGTGGGCAGGGGTTTGGATAATGTTGCTTGGCAAGATTTAGGTTCAAGAAGTAAAAACCAAATCACTGGAGGCTTATAAGACGTCCCAGCAAACCAACAAAGCTACAAATCTTAATGTAGATAAAAGACTTTGGGGCCTTTTTATTGCTGTGCAGTGAGCTTGCTCTTTCATGCACCACATGGTCTCAAATGGTGTCATCAAAAAAAAAAAAAAAAGAAACGCTGACATCAAATAACTTAGAACTTATGTGATGATTAAAAAACATAGGATGGTTACTGTTTATAAGAACATTTGCAAGTAGTAATACCTGTTGAAACCTGCCTGTTTTAGTCATTAGAATAATCAGCTTTTACCTTCTACTTCTTCTGAAGTGGAAGCAGGGATGCATCTTGAACAATTATTGTGGACGTTGCCTTCTTCCAGTGTCACATTTCTTGCCAAGTAACAAGATCTGCTTAGATCTGCCATCTCCTGTCCAGCCAATGGGAATGTGAGTGGAGAACAAAATGCACTTACCGTGTTCAGACCACACTGCTGTCTGTAGCTACAATGAGGACTTTAAGTCCAATTTGCTTTGCTTAATATGTTATGCAGTCAACATGCCATTGTCATGCTGGAATCATGTTATGAAGAGTTTAAAGTGAAAGGTTTTGGTGTGTGCTTGCTACATCAGCATGGTTAGATGTGTGAATACATGTATTACAGTAAGATGATGGTCTTTACGCTGGCAGAGCAGAATTGTTGAGTGATTCGCTGGCAGGACTCAAGCACTTTCCCACATCGCAGTCTTGCACTTTGAGGAGATTTGTAAAGTTAGCAACATGTCTCTTAGATAATCCTTTTAGTTTTGAATTGAATCCAATGATAGTATACACTGGTCTCAGAAAAATATTGAAAATATGAATAGATAAGTTATGTAGATATACGTAGATAAATAAAATGGATTATATAAAATTACACCAATGAAATAAGAAAAAAAATTATGACTATAACCAAAACAGAAAAGATTTCCACTGTAGATTTAGAGTATAAGGTACAGTACGTCTGTGTATATTTTGTTTACAAATTACTGTGTGTATGTCCATAATCACTCTGTCACTGAGACTCAAGATTGTGATTTTTTTAACTTTTTCACTAATCCAAAGCATCTTTGTTGTCATTGTTGCTCTTGTGTGTGTGTGTGTGTGTATATGTGTCTAATCACTGTTCACCTTCAAGTAACACTGTTAATCTTAAGAGGCACCCCTGTCATGTCCTGTATTTGTCAACTAGTGATTTTAATACAATATTTGATACTGACAAATTACACACACTAGTATTACATTGATTGGGTCTGATTGTTAAATGGAAATACTGCTGTGGCCACTGTAGAAACACACTCTGTCCCTTTGTCTGCAGTATAACAATTGGTACAGTAAAAATCCCCACTACTGAAATACTGAGTGCATTTCCATCCACCTGCATATTTTTTAATTTGCGCATAAAAAAATCAGAAAACAAATAGCCAAAGACCGTAACCTTCCTCAAATTATGCACAAAACAAACGTAAATGCCATATATCCATCATTTTTCACATCATTTTCATTCCTTTGAGGTTTGACTGGCACTCTTTTAACTATGTCATCTTTCTTTTCTTGCAATGGTTTGTTGGCTGTTTATCTAGATGCACCTAACCCATAATAATCACATAAATTAATGAAAACATACATTAATTTTTTTGTTTTCGGACAATTGTTTGTGAATTCAGTGACAGTTTTGCTAAATTTGGATGGAAATCCAACTATTCTTAACACTGTTTAAAGAGTAACTCAACACCTTGCTGAATAGCAGTGTTGTACCACTGATTCTGGGTGTGCTCAGAAGCACCTGTAACCACACCCACCAGTGATGTCACAGAGTACTGACATACACTGGGGTACACTTCCACATCACTGCAGCTAAATGAGAAGGAGTTCAGAAAACACTACTACTTATTTTCATGATTAACTGGATAAATCAAGAAAACTTGACATTGCATCAAGTGCAACCTCAGTGATATTTGATGTAAGAGTTACTTCAGCTTCCTAAGATATCACAGATCATTTTTAAAAAATGTTTGTGACAGTCCCTGAATTAAAAAAAATGTATTGCGCCAGTTTCCACCACTGATATTTAACAATCATACAGAGAGAAATCCATCACATAAAGGCAGAGAAATCAATTTGTCCACTGAGAGTAACCTCAGAATCCCTTAATGCATGCATGTGGAGCTGCAAGATGCATAGCGGTCTGAGTAAGGGGTATGAATACAGTCCATCACTGACTGAAGCAAAAATAGACACAGCAGGTTGAGGGAGAGTGAATACAGCAGAAATATAAAATCCAGCTCCTCAAAGCAAAGTAACCCCCTAGACAGCATCACAAAATGGTGAAGCACATATAACTGTTAAAGGTATCCTAGGGTGAATTTTTCCTTTCATAGTGTGTCACACATGTACATGCATAAATGGGCATTTAATCCATAGCCTATCATGGACTGAAGCAGGCGGAATACACACACCTTAAGATGGCAGTCAACTCAGATGTGTGTGTGTGTGTGTGTGTGTGTGTGTGTGTGACATCCGCAGAGGTTTTCTGTAGTGCTTATATCACTCAGCTCAGACCACCAATGAGAAGAAATTATGCACAGGGGACCCTGCAAGGCCATGGTTACTTGGCAACAAATTATATATGACTGTGAGAGAGAAAGGGAAAAAAAGGGGGAGTATTTGAAGTTTTTCTGCCCATATGGTAATATTGTTATCACCCCAGTTGCAGAGCGAGAGCTGAGTAGCTTCATGTGACCTCCTTTTTAACATCTAGCAGAGGAGAAGAACGGAGGATCCTCCCCAATGACGCCTTTGTTCATTTAGTTCAGAGGAAGGTTACATTTTAGCCAGTATAGATCAAAAATATAGCTTAATTTTAAATTCAGAAGTTGAGAGGATCTTAGAAAAATTATTCTGTCCAGCCTGCCCTATTGATCAGCCATGAATCAGATATTTCCATAGTGGCTTTTCTGCTCATTTCTGTGTTTTTACTTTTAATGTCCTGAAATGGAGATGATGTCAATGACCAGAGCAAATCAGATTTTTGAAAAATAGGATATATAAATGAATATGGTAAATGCCTGTCTTCCATGGTGTGAATAATAGAGACTAGAGAAATAAATCTGTGTAGGAGCCTAGCTTTGGATGTGGGCCCCAAAAATCAGAAAGTTTAACATCCAAACACCAAATTTAGCCTTAAAACAAAATCTAACCAACAATGTAAAAAGTGAAAATGTTTCCCAGATGAGGGATGTCACTTTGATGGGTCTCACTACAACAGTGTGGATGTTTTTCTGTCCTTTTTTCCACCTTGTCTCCCTTTACAAAGAGCAGAGATCTCTGATGTCTTTCATTTATGTCCATTCATTCATGTCAGATGTGCAAATGGGAGTAAACAAAGGCAGATGGGAAGGAACAGGATATTGTGCAACTACTAATACAGAAATATTTGTCTTTGATCCAGTTTTGTTTGGCAAATAATGATCCCAAAACATTAACTGCTTGTCAAAAACATTGAATTATTACAAAGAGATGCTATGAAATTAATCAAACTCACTGTCAGTTGTTTTGTGGTAATGACATGAAGTTGTGTATAAAATAATGTCCATGTACGTGGTGTACTGTATGTGCCTATGTGCCATCTCTCTACAGTGATTCACGGGTGTCTGACATTATGAGTGAGACAGTACAGATATTTAAGAGCATATATGATTAGTTTTGGATGTAACAAAGAATTAAAATGGCTGACCTCAGGGCTTCATAACTTACTGCTGTACAATATATTACTTACTGAGATGATATACGTACACTAAATGGACTTCTTTAACCTTATCAGGTGCTATCAAACCACTGTACAAGTAATAGTATAACTAGATTTGTTGTTGTTGGGAGCTCAGCAACCAAACAGTGAACACCAGGGTCATATATTGCAGGAGTTGTACCACTAAAAACACCAGAAGTTCAAGTATTTGTGGATAAAATAGCAGAAATATACAATTCAATACCAATAATACCAGGCACTAATAGCAGACTACAACTGTCCAAGTGGTAGAACTTTTTTCACTTCATATGATTCTGGTTTGTAATGGTGGCTGCAGGATATTGAATAACTGAGTACTGTGGGCTATAGTGTTATCTAGTTTCACAGAAGGGCCAGGATGATGTGTGTATGTGCATGTAATGTTAACACTGGGTTGAGTAAAATGTGTAAAATAACTGGTGTGTGCTGGACCAAATAACTTTCTAAAAATGTGTGTGGTGATGAGTTGTACAAGGTTGTCGTGTAAATGTGTCTTCATTAAAACTCTCCACATGTGGGTGCTCCATCAGACTCAGAGAAGCTTATTACTGTGTTGGAAACGACTGGAAATCATGTGGAAGGCACAGATTTAGTGTCAAATGTCCACTGTGATTGGAGTGCAGAGCCTGTCTTCACAAAGCCTGATTAGGAGAAGTTTCTTTGCAACACATAATCTTTCCACATTAGCTTTCAGCTTAGCAAAATACATATGGAGCTAAAATACTGCATTTCTGAAATATTTAACTATTCATTATTACATTTCTCAGAGTTGAGTGGTAACCTAGAATCAACACTTAAAAATTGAGCTGACTTTAAGGAGGTAGAGGGCTGCTTAACTTTATGTTCTACTTTTTTAAAAAGCAAGACCCTCCTCAGAATTATTAATATTTTCTTTGGACACTCCTCTAGACTCAGAAAAACACCCTCCCCTGCTTTCTCAAAAACCCTCCCTTCAGCAAAAATAAAATACTGTCTCCCTTGTCTGATTTCAGACTGTGCTGAGATTTTGCCTCCAGCACTTAACCTTTAGGTTAACTTAGAAGTCCAACCTGTTACACTGAGTATGTGTTGCTACGTTATGATAGGGCTGGTGTTCATTCTCACCTCTTTTGACTAGTGAACTGTTTTATAAAGGACTGACTGCTATGTCCGGCTCTTTCTGTCACTTGTGCATTTACAAATCCCACTCTTCCTGCCTAGGACTGATGTTATGAACTATATGTGTACACTCTCTACTCTTTACCAGTATTTTTCTTTTGGTGTGAAAAGCTAGCAATGCTACAACTGGAGTACATGTAGCTGAAAAATAGAAAAATGTGTGTAAACCTTGACAGCTTTTCATTAGGTAACATTGACCAGGTTCTGTCTCGCCTCTCACCAACCTCTAGTGTAAGCCTTTCACTGAAATCCCAAATTTAAATTTCATGACACAAATAAAATTAAGTAGAAGAGCAGTGGGGATGAGATAAGACAAAATAAAGGCAGACAAATGAAATATTGCTTTAGATTTTTACAAAAAAATCGAATGACTCTGTAAAGTCATTAAAAACAATAAGCCTATATTTAAAAAATAAATAAATTTGGTATTCATTATCAACACTCAGAAATATTTGAGCAGACTCAGACCTGCTCTCTTACTGTTTTGCTCTGCCGAGAAGGTAATAAAACCTGACATGAATTCATGCAAAACGTGCTCAGAGGAGGTTACAGAGTGGTACATGCTCATAAACCCCCCACAGCAACATTTCAGGTGTTAAGTATTTATTGGACTGACAGGAGTAAGTGAAAAAGCAGGAAAGTGAGAGAGTTTAACAAATAGTAGAGCCTGAACAAGACAATACCAACAAGCACAGTACTTCTAATAACAATGGTGTATTATTATTATTGTTAAAAATAAGTACAATTTGACAAATAAAAGAAGAGCAATGCAGTAAAAGCATAAAATAACCATTACTCAAGAAAATGCATTTCTAAAATAATGTGATTTAACAAAGTTAAAGACCTACTTGCTGAAGTCCTCCAGTAGGTTGTTCTTGAGTCCAGGCAAAGAAAGGCCTGGTCCCTTTGGTTTTTAACCCAGAGTCCCACCAGAGGATATCAGGCTGCACTCAAAATACAGTGAATGGTTTGTACATTTACTATTACATATTAGCAAGGCATTAAAATATAGATGCAATGTGAGACAAGACCAGTAGAGGGCAGCAAATCACAATTCTCTCTGTCACCCTGACCTCATTACCTCATTGATCACCCACTGAGGGTAAATGGTTTATAATTGGTCCAAGCAGTAAAGTGAGACTGTATAATTGAATTATTTTTGTGCCTTATTGATGACATGCTCTATAATAGACCAACTGGCTGACCTCCTAAAACTAGAGGTAACTTAAACAGCAACCTCCAGGAAGAAGCGGTTTGGCAAAAATAGTGGCATGTTATCCCATCTGCAGAGTTCAAGAAGCTTTCAATGAAAATATTATCTCTGCCTCTGACTGTGTGCAGTGGGGCATGTGCATGTTTGTGTATATGTGGTTTTGTTTTACGATATTTGTGGGGTCCAAAAACAGGGAGGCCACTATGCTTGTCGGGTCCCATAGCTTCATGGGGACCAAACTGCTGGACCCCGCAAATATAAATGGCTGTTTGAGGGTTAAGACTTTATTTTAGGGTTAGAATTAGTTTTAGGTTAGGGTAAGGGTTGGGGTCAGGCATTCAATCGTGATGGTTAAGGTAAAGTGCCAGGGAATGCATTGTCATTGATGGGTCCCCACAAAGATAGGTGTACAAGGACATCTGTGCATGAGAGAGAGAGTGAGACAGAGAGAGAGAGAAAGTCCCGGATGAACAAGTGATGGAGAGTGAAGCAGGCCTGACTCTCTCCCATGCCTGAAGGTATAACTCATAATGATTTCTACCGAGCAGAGATGCCTGTGGAGAACTTACACAACAAGAAAGATCAGTAGAGCTGAGCACTGAGCTGCAGCTCCTCTCTGGGGCTCCCACCAACAGCTCCCAGGGGTGAACAAACACAGGATAAACATTGGAGTAGAAGTCTAAAGTAGCATAAAATGAAATTACCCAAGTAAAGCACCAGCAAGAATCTCAAAATTGTGGTACAGTACAATAATGTCTCTACTTGAAACAAGCGTCATTTTATACTTGAGCAGCAATCTGTTTATATTGTCTTGTTTCAAAGTCCTGTCACTAATTTCTCAAAAATTCCTAAAACTACAGCAACTGCACAGAGACCAAAAGCAACCAACTATCAGCTATTCTCTTGTTTTACTATATGAAAAATATTTTGTCCAGAAGAATGTTTACTGTTGTGCTAAGGTTTTAAAAGAATCAAGAAATGCATTTCCTCATCACAGCGTATTCTCATGTTGCACTCATTTTAGGGGAGAAATTCTGTTTTTGTCATACTGTTGAGCAACTTCCAGTGTTCCTGGAGAAGTGAAACTGATTTACTGCAAAGAGTCAAAACTCCAGCAACACTTGTAGTGTAAAGAACAACTGTATTGTATTGCGAGGCCAGCATGTTTCAGCTTGTAGCTTTAATTAAGCTCATATTAAGCTCATAAATGTACACAGGGAAAATGTGGAATTGCTGGGTAAGTGTGTGGCAGTTTAGTCAACCTCAACTTAGAGGTCTTATCAGTTAAAGCTATTTAAGCTGTTTGAAAATGTATTTTACAGTCACTGCTATGTTGCTTTTTTTCTAGTTACTCATAATTTGCAGTGTACCAATAGACACACCACCTGATGCACTACACAATGTAAACAACACTGATGTTAAGTTTTTCACAACGATATTGTAAAACATTACCAATCTGAAATATAAAAGCGGACTGACAGTGGTGTTTCATGAGGAAAGTCTTTCCCAAGTTTATAACCCCTGTCTCCACAATGTCTGGAATCTCCACCCATCCTATGTGTGCAAGGTTATGACATTCTCAGCCCACACTCTTTCAATCAAGCTCTTAACCCCGCACACTCACACACACATACACACAAACACCTCTATTGTATGTATTATGTTGTAATCAGTGGTATAAGCAACACTGGAGTAATGATTATATTTATGGTTTTCTCTAGATATCTTGGGAGGTCAGGGTCATGTTATGAAGTGTCACCTGTGGTAAGATGCACCATCGTACTCAATCATCAATTTTTATAAATAGTGAAATCACACAAAAAACATTTTTTATCAGTGTGACTTTTTTTCTTTCTTTCTTTCTTTCTTTTTTTTTTTGCTTGGGTGGGTATATATTTATTTATTTATACAAAGAAAGGAGCTGATTCTAGACGATGTAGAATGATTAACCTCAGTCTGTACATTTCTTTTTACACTGCTGCCCTGTTGCAACAGTGTTAACACGTGCCCTGAAGAACTGTTTGGAAAACGTCAGCCGCTAGTTTTGACATGAATTATGGTTTTCACAAACGCAGCCTTTGTGCTCTCTAGATAGGGCCGCTGGTGGACCTCTGTCACTGGCAGGGATAGCGCTAATTAGCCCTCTGTGATCATGAGTTCTTCTTTACACAGAGGTGTCGAGGAACTCTGCAGACTGCATGTAGTCTTTTTCCAGTCAGGTGGCATGTATATGAGGGGATCTAACACTTCTCCGTCATGTTTCCTGGTGGTTGCTCAGCCATGACTCAAAATATTTCCTCTGCCTTAGTCAGTTTAAGATAGATAGATAGATAAATCGGGGCTTGTCCTGTTACAGTGGCATTTGGGTTTTTGGTCACCTCTCTGACCAAGGCCCTTCTTGCGTTGTTACTCAGTTTGGCCAGACAGCCAACACTAGGAGTCTTGGTGGTTCCAAACTTATTTCATGTCACAATTATTGAGGCCACTGTGCTCGTGGGAACACTCAAAACTTTTGACACGGTTTAATACTCTTGCCCTGATCTATGCCTCCCCACAAAATGCTACTGCAGAGATTTCTTGGGACTTCATGGCTTGGTTTTTGTCCTGACATGTAGTGTGAATTGTGGGACCTTATATACACAGGTCTAAACTATGTCCAATCAGTTCAATTGACAACAGGTGGATTCCAGTCAAGTCCAACCCAGACTCATCTCAAGTATAACTAAAGCAAACAGGATGCACCTGATCACAATTTGGAGTGGCACAGCAAAATTGCTACATACATTTGCAAAATAAAAAATTCTAAAAATGTGTTTTCACTTTCATATGATGGGTTATTGAGTATAGATGAGAGAGAGGAAAATGGCAGTTCTATCAATTTAGAATTAAAGCTACAACACAATAAAGTGTAAAAAGAATGAAGGGGTCTGAATACTTTCTGTAGATAGATAGATAGATAGATAGATAGATAGATAGATAGATAGATAGATAGATAGATAGATAGATAGATAGACTGGTTATTGCTTTCTCATGGAGACAATGGCTCCCAGCTGTAGTGTGTGTGTGTGTGTGTTGTGTGTGTGTTTGCGTGTGTTGTGTATGTGCTGAGGGAGTCTCTCTTCTCCCACTCAGGTCACATCTAAACAACAGGACGGGGTCAAGACCATGCAGATTAAACTATTACCATTATGATGTTAGTAGGACTCGAGGGTGGAATCATGACCAGCAGTTATGAATACCAGGTTTCATAGAACACAGTTAAAATGACGCGCAGCTGCCAAAGAAGAAAGGAGAGAGAAAAGGAGGGAGGCGGGGGCTGAGAGGTCGGGGAGGTGTGTGTGTGTCTGTGTGTATGTGTGTGTGCCTAAGCCATGTGTTCAGTGACTGTGTGTAGGTGTTAGGGGATATTTTGGCTGCAGCAGGGGGATTCAGGCATGAGAGAGGCCTTCGTCATACAAATAGGATAATGTTTTATCTCATCGGAAGAAAGGAGGAGGGAGGGGGGCAGGGAGTGGGTAATGAGAAGGGGGAGAGAGAGTCTGATTCTTTTCATGAAGCAGATCTGGCACGGTTGTCCACCCACAAAACTTTACAACCTGTTGCACTCATACACGCACACACAGATTAATATTATGTACACAGGGTAGTATCTGGTCAGACGGGTTAGGACAAGCAATAGGAACTTCTTTTCTTTATGTAACATCTATTTATGTAGGGAAAGAGTTATGTGCTTAACCCTCTGCAAGCGACTGCCTGTCTGCCAGTGTATGCATGTGTGTATACTGTACATGCTGCCTGTTAAATTGTTCTTTTGTGCCTTTTTAATATAAGTCGGGACACTGAGTTGAACACTTAACACTCATTTGTCGCAATATTTTGTCTCACTGCACAAAGTGGCATAACCGTCCTGTGAAAGTGTGTATCTCTCCCTCCCACTGCAATACTCCTCCAGACCAGAGCTGAAAATAACAATGTGTTCTTAGTCAACTGGCCTGGCTAAGTGAGGACTTTAAAAAGTATGAGGTTGATGTGATAGGAATGTTAAGCACTCTGTTTCACCTTTCCCCAGTCTCAATCTTCCTTGAGAATCTCAGTCTGGGTTCTTATTGTTTCCTAATATTGTTGCTGTAATTCAGTGGTTCCCAAGCTTTTTGGCTTGTGAAATGCAATCAAAGTCCTTACTCACACTCATTGGAGACTATTATGATTATACAGTCAGCATCTTAAACCTCTCTCTGTTCTGGCTCTAGAGTCACAGAGAAACATATCCCCAGAAGAACAGGCCAAGACGGGCAGCCTGACGGGGGAAAATGCCCACAAGGGGCTCCACAGATCCAAAAAAGGGTTGATTTATTACGTAATTCAAACAGAAACAAAGTGTGAGAAATGTGAAAGAGCAGTGAATGTTTCGGATATAAGACCATTTCCAGCACATATTTACCGTCCCTTTTCAGACCTTTTGAATGTGCAAAACAATCTTCTATTCATTGAGTGGACATTTTTAGTGTACCTTGACTACATACATCTGAAACTACATGAGAGGCCAGGTTTAAAGAGAAAAACAGGGCTAAACAGTCAGATGAACTTGTTAACTGTTACAGGAAATCACATTTCTAATAACTAGGGGAGGAAACTGGAGAAACACCTCACAATAAACTGGGAGAACATGCCCATACTTGACATGACTCCTGAGTCCTGGCATCATGCCAGACTGTCAACAGTACATTTCTGTGATCTGCGTGTTTACAGTGATCTCTGACTTGAAGCCGAATTTGCTCCAGGATGGTAATAAAAATGATTCAAATCACAGTTACTTATGTTCAAATCTGAGCAGCCACTGAGGTTTTTGCTGTGTTGAGTTTTGAGTCAGAAAAAATACTGCTAAAGAACATATAAAGGTAGATTTTATATTAAAAGGAAATGATTTGATCATCTTTAAAATCAAAGCGAAATCAGACTTTTTCATCTCATCTTATATAACATAACAATCACCTATTCATGTACTGTACTGATAAATATTTTATTACCTTGTATTTTTTGTACATCAAAAAGTCGTTATTTTCTACTTCCTGGAAAACAATGGCTCATTATTGGTGAAAATTAATAACACCCCACATTTTTTTTGACCCTTCACCTCTCCCATAACATGAAACTACCTTTGATTCCCCACTGATGTCTCTTTAGTATGCAACTGTGAATAATGTCTGATTTATGCCCTGCCTGAAAATATGTTTAAACTGAAACACATCAAATTATGAATGTCAGAGAGTCTCAACGGCACTGTCTCATTGGGACTTTAAATTTAGGAATTAAGTTTGTCTTCCAAAGAATGAGCGATCAGTATTTAAAGAAAAAAAAAAAAAAACAATGACACCATTGTATTTTAGCAGTGTCTTTGCTGTGGGTTTTTGTTATGACAAGAACTAAAGGTTTCCCCATGGAGATTTAAATTGAAACAGAACAAACCGATTCCTCAAGCTGAAACAATAACACTGGACAGCACAATCAGGCGCTTAAGCCGCAGGTTCAAGTCAACTGTGTTCATACTGAGTGACAAGTCATTGACCTTCTACCGCATGTAATTTTCCTCAGTCAACAGAAAGTGTTTTTGACCCTCACAGCCTCCCATTAATACACATATGATGATTTACACAATACAGTATCTGATGACATGTTTCTGATTCATCACATGAGCAACTGATGTGGGTATAACGTTGGTTTTTGGAGTGGGAACTCACTTTCAGGATTAAACAGAGTCACATGTGGCATTGTGCCTGCACAGGTGGAGATCAATTGAACAATTTCACATTTTTAAATAAAGATAACTTATTGCATAATAGTTTAAGGACATATTGTTATTTTTTCCATATGTTCCCTAATCTGTGATTTCCTATATGTTGCCTCAATGCAGTGTTTATGGAGATGTATTATAACCTAAAATGATGGTCAGTGGTCATCTTCTAATACGCCCTGGTGTAATTTAGGGTGGAACAGGGCAGAAGTATTGGAAGAAGAGACAGTATCATTCAGCCATACAAAGACCCCAAATGTCCCAAAAACAAGGTGTAACCATCACTAGAATTCATTCAGTAGAGGGTTACATTTTAGTCTAGGTTTATATGTGGTGACTGGAGTGAGGCCTCAAATGTACAGCTTACTGTTTTGGTGGGCTGAACTTGTGAGATTCCAGTTATAAAATAATATGACTAACCAAACAGCAATCACATGCGCTTCATCACCTCTAATCTCTGAAACCATAAACCATGTGAGAAAACAAGAGGAAACTATTAGCTGTTTGGTCAGGGAGGCGTTCGGTACAGTCCAACAGTCGAGGAGTTAACGGTGAGCAAACAGATGTGATTAAGTGTATGTACATGGTCAATATATAGCCTGCAGACCCTTCTCTCTTTCCACAAATCACGATAAGGACTCACAAAAACACCCCCACTTCCACACGTAAAGTGTGAAAACTGAAGGGTTTTGTTGTGTCCTCTGAAGGCCCACTCAGGGTGTCACTCCAGGTTGTGTTGCAGGTGTAAAGATATTTGCCTGATACGGAGGGAAGCCTAATGGGTTTGTCCTTTGAACTCATTTTATACGCAGAGGAACCCACCCAGGGAATAATTGTACTGCAGCTTAGGGTGGCTCGAGATTATCATAATAGATTTCTGCAAGAGTTGGACTAAATAGTTGTGTAATTATCAGAATGTTCCTGTGACTTCTCCTTTATCAGAAACTGTGTTGATCTAAGACTATTACTTTGGTTTATGGTTTGTAGAATTTGTCATCTTTTTCTTATTAGTCAGTGTGGAGTGATGTTGAAACTCCTTGACAGCTGATACTACATTGTTATGTTTCACATGGCGAGGCAGTGACAAAAAAAATGTGGACTTGAAAAACTAAATTAACAAAACAACCTGTGACTGTGAGTAAAACAAGACTTCACCCTTTAGAGCAGCAGCTGAAACTGCTTAAGAACATTTGGCTGTCCAGTTCATTATTTCAAGTATTTTATTTCAAAATTAGAGATTATGAAACCACTTCAGCCACAGAGAATGTATTTCAGCTAAGGTACTGCCAGCAGACTCTTTTTATCTACTGGACGGTCAGTGAAGCAGAGCTGATTCAGTATTGATTATCATTTCCTCATGGTGATGTTGATGTCAGGGAGAGATCAACTTGTTGGGGACAGAAGTGAATTCCAATATTCTTTCCACCTCATTGTTTTCGTGTTTGGGATGGGCTGTGAATCTGCCCTAATTCACCCTGGTATCTGCATCATGCTCAGTCTGTACAGAAACACATGTATGTGTCTGTATGTTGACTTGCTTGTTGGAAAGTTTCTGCTAATTTGGTTCATTCTGCCTAAAAACTCTTGGTTGTTTCTCCAACTATGGAAATAGTCAGTGACCACAACACAGAACCAGTTAGAACCCCTTAAAATGGGGATACCTTCCTCCCGCTCTCTGTACATTGTGTATATGTATCTGTGGCTTTAAAGTACCCGTCAGGTACAGAACACATGGCAGACAACACAAACCCTTAACTAGCTTAATGAAGAAAAATAATCACCTTATTCCAGCCTGATGTTTAAGCCAAGACTCAAAATTCATCCACACATATTTGGTATCTAGAAACTCTAGGGTCTCCACTAGAAATTAAAATAAAGTTCTGTGGGTTTGAACAATCATAGTGAAAATCACTTTCACTTTTATTGTCTCCCAAAATTGAAAAATTGTAAAAATTAGCTTTAGTTTGTAATGAGCTGCTATTTTTTAAGATGTCACAGTCAAACAAGGTTTTGACACAGGGATCAGTCAAAAGACAGGATTAAGGCCTTATTATTTGACTAGATGCTTGGTTTAGTGGTGCATACTGCCAAACAAATATGCAGTTAATCAAATTACAAGGTAAGTGATCCAGGGGCCTCTGGGGGTCTAAGGCCCTGGTGCCAGTTGTCTGATTTTCCCAGTTAATAATTCATCTTTAGTTGATGCTAATGTTGAGTGAAATGGTAAAAAGGACTGCATTTATGTAGCACCTCTGATTCACCCATTCATACACACACACATACAGTAGTGACAGCAAGCCACAGTGCAATGTACTGCTGGCCTAAACACCAGAAGCAACTTGTGCTTTAGAGTTTTGCCCAAGGACACTTCCAAATGTGAACAACTCGCCCTACCTGCTGAGTCACAGTCACCAAGGATGCATCTCCAGAGTGAAGGTTATGATGGATAGACCATGTTTGTTAACCTCTAACACATACTTAGAATTTTCCTTACCCTTATGTTTGTCCTCACTGCTACTCCTGTATATTGGCTCTCTGTAGGGGAATACAGTATAACAGTCACCATGGAGCTCTGATATAAGTTCAAACACTTCCTAACTACTGAGCAGTTCACCTGAGGCAACATTTTTTAAAATGAACGCAGCGTCTTGGAATGAAATCCTACTTGATTTCTGATATTATCTTTAACTTTGTGATAGCATGTCAGCTGTTCTGGTATCTCCTCAATCTCTGATAACAACATGTTCTATTCTGAGAATATTAGGAAGAGTTGACTTTGGAGAGAGTTGCGTATGTGTGTGTGTATGTGTGTGTACATGTCTGCGTCTGTCCGGGCTCCCTGCGGTCACTCTATTGGTCTTCTGAGTGGGTGGTCTGTTCCAAGAGAGGAGCACTGGAAACATTACACCTACATACACACACACACACACACACACACACACACACACACACACACACACACACACACACACATACAAAGGGAAACTGGGAATCACACCAACGCAGCACAGCAGAGGGTGGAGCAGGCAGGAGCCTTCTTCCAGATGTGTGACATTAATTTAGTTGATCCAAAACATGAACCGGTAGCTCCCACTCACTCATCACCACTGTGTGTGTGTGTGTGTATGTGAGAGAGAGAGAAAGAGAGAGAGAGAGAGAGAGAAACATGCATCCTGACTTTTTACTGTTCACACACCGCAATTCTACACGTTTCACATGTTCTTCTGAGGACTCGGTGAGAGAGAGAGAATCAGGATAAGACAGAGGAGAGCAGCTGACATAAAATTTCTCCCCCTCAGTTTTAGGTGGAGGAAAAGATGGAGCAGGGAGGACCACAGGGAGACGAGGTGCATGATTAAAACGGGAGGGGGGATGAGGAGCAGGAGCAGGTTATGAGAACAGTCTCCACTCTGACCCACAGAGCAGAGCCCCTGGACTTTCATACAATACTTTCCACCGGGGAGGAGAGGGGGATACGGTGCATGGAAAGACAAAGAGTGAGAGAGAGAGAGAAAAAAAATGAAATTAAATAAGAAGACTGGAGGAGGAGGAGAAGGAGAGGAGATGTAGGAGGACGGAAGTGGTTGATTGGGTCCCCCCAGAGATTCTTTTGTTTAGATTGTTCTGTATTTCACTTCTTTCACTCTCTCCCCTCCACCTCCCTCTTTTCTGACATCTGAGGTAGATTACAACAGAGACCCTGGGTCACATTTATGATTTAAACCAAGAACATATGGTGTGTGCGTGTGTGTGTGTGTGTGCATGTTTGTATGTCCATTTCAATGCAGCGGGATTCCCCTCCGGTCCCCGAGTGGTGGTCAAATTTATTTTCTTGTCCATTGTCTCTTGCTGGGATATCAAAGGACTATTGTTTGTTGATCAGCAAGGGTGCCGCAGGTTACTTGCAGGTCCCGGACAAGAGCGCTTCGCCTCTCTCCTCCACATCTTCCCCTTATCTCCTTTTGCCTGAAACTGAACTTTTAAGTATGTTGGATCTACCACAGAAAATCCCAGACTCAAGAGGATCAGCACTTCCACAAAAAACCCCTGTTTAGATTTTAAAAGATTAAGTGCGGTTATGTCTCATTTGTTTCATTTAGGGCCTTGACGAGGCTTGTTTTAATGCCCCACAGACACCATCTCTCTATCTGCACAGCACGGCTTACTCATCCAAAAAATGTTCCAATATAAAACTCATGGACGAAAAAACTAAATGTGCCACATACTTCCACAAGCCAGGAAATTCAGCCATTGTCAGAGGATAAAGAAGAAATTTTCCCATTAACTTGAGCACAAGAGCACATCTGTAAAAGTGTCAGTTGACTTTATTAGGATCGGCTTCACTCAGTTGAAGAAAAACAACTTTTGTCTTTGGAACGTTTACCACGGAAGAAAAAAAAAAAAAGGATTTATAAAATAAGTTGTTTGGAAGGACAATATATAAAACAATGGCATCAAAATATCTTTGACAAGAAAACAAATCCGAGAAGGAAAAAAAAAAGGCTCAAATAGTTTTTGGATGCGGGGCATTTTTTCCTCTTTTTGCCCTTTTGTTTACAAAATAATAACAAAAGAGGAAAAACAAACAAACAAACAAACAAAATCAAGTTATTTACAGTGCATATATTTACATTAAGGCATTTTTGCTGGGGAGAAAGACGGTTGATCTGGTACAACCCCCACTTCTACACAATCAAATAAATACATTACAGTGCTATATTATCTTAACGCTACCTGCAGTGAATTAACAAATACAGTTGTAAGTTGAGGCTAAACCACACCACCAAAATGGACACTGAAGTGTACATCAAAGGGCAGGTTCACAGTTTTTCCAAGTATTCTCATGTCCATATGTACATTAAGAAGGTGATTTCAGTGCCAAACAAACTGAGTATTTTCCTTTTCAGTATGAAGTCCCCTCTTTGTAATTCCTCACCCAGCTCAACAAGTAAACACTGTTAGAGCACAAAGATAAGATTAACTCTGAAAGATACCCACTTGATTTGCCTGACACAGAATGATAAAGCCAAACGTTATCTCCAGCTGAACTTCACAATGTGTTTCTACACAGAATGAAGACCGTTGTCTCCCATCACTTATATTGAAAATGTTTTAAGCAGGTTTCTCTTTATGGCCAGTGTGTGATCAGTAACTTCTGCAATGTACATACAGGCTTGTGAGCATTGTTTATAGAACAGCTTGAAAAAATGTGAAACTGCCCCTTTAACAAAAAAAACAAAAAACCCCCCAAAAAACGTGTCCACGTTCGATTGACTGATCTGACTGAGCCGCGTTGCAAGTTAGTTGTGTACAGTCAGAGAGCAGAAACCCTCAGAGAAAGGACTGAGTGTCAAATTCACTTTTTTTTTTAAATTGTGTCCACATTGTGTCAGGATGTCTGTGAAGTTGCCTGAGCTGAGCTGTTAAATTACAATGAATGATGGGTAATCTTGTAACTTAAAATAAATTTCCTTTTTACAAAAAGCTGAGTCAAGAGATTAAGAAAGAAAAACAGCACCATGCGACTGTCTAAACCGATCACAGCTCTGCTACCACTGAACACAAACACATAAACCAGAGGAGGAGGCACTTAATACGGTGTCGAAGAATGAAGATGATACTTTGGTTCAAAACATCTGAAAGAAGTAAAAGACAAGATGGATGAGACAGATGATGTAAAGTAACTGCATTTCGAAGACGCTTAATTCGAGCTTGTGCATCAAATACAGTCAATTCTGTTTAACTGAATGAATTCTAGGATATGTCTACAGGTTCTGCTTACATTTCTCTGGCTGGGAATCCATCGAAAGACAATCTGAATAATTCATCACCTAATTGCTGCTCTTTAGCAACCATCCACCTCCCTCTGTTTCTCAGTTGTCCTCAGATCTCCTCTCTCTAAAATCAAAAATCTCTCCATCTCTCCATCTGCACCCCTCCCTCGATTTTTTTCCCCTGCACTATCTTCCCTCTCTCCAGAGTATAAATGCCTTCAATTTTTAATATCTGAACAGCAATGATTTGTGAGTTTCAGTCCAGTAGTGATAATGATCGTTCCAGTGGTGAATGAGATGCGTGAGCCAGAAAGGCTCGGACTTAAGATGACCAATTCTAGTGCAAACCAAATGATTTGGTAAAAAAAAAAAAAAAAAAAAAAAAAAATCAAACCTGGATATTCCAGTTATATAAACAAACTAACAAACCACAGAGTAAACAAAGATTTGGTTTGACTAGTTTTTGTTATGAAGCCAGTTCTATGTTAGAACAATGGAAAAAAAAGAGATGTACAAGTTTTGAGTGCTTTCATTCCAGTCACACAAAAGAGTCCAAATGGACTGGACACACATTTTGGAGCTACCATTTTTTTGTTGTTGTAACTACTTTTTTTTCTTTGTATTCATCCAAAGTCTATACCAAGTAAATCTGGAGGTTAAAGGTCTTTCTATTTTACAACCTCCAAATCATCCCACTCTGGGTGAAAGAGCAACATGTTTGTTAGGCTATCGTACTGTTTTAGCACATGATAGCAGCACCAGGAGGAGCTGTGGTGTCAGTGAAAGCTGCTCTGCATCAGGCAGCTTGTAACATTGGAGTTGTGGGAAAAAAAAGTGAGTGCTTTACGTGTAGTGCTTGTGTATTTGTAGTGTGTATATGTGTGTGTGTGTGTGTGTGTGTGTGTGCAAATGCTGCTAGTTCTGGTGTCTCTTCATGTGCAGGGCGAGGTGGTCGGATCGGGAGAAGGCGCGCGAGCAGACGGCGCACTGGAAGGGTTTGGCGCCCGTGTGCTTCCGGTAGTGACGCGTCAGCTCGTCCGAGCGGGCGAAACGCCAGTCGCAGCTGTCCCACGTACACCTGTACGGCTTCTCACCTGCAGGGGAGGGAGAAAAGAGAAAGTATGATGAAGAAAACTGAACATGTCTAGGAGCTACCAGAGAATATCATTGTGTGATTATAGGTACTGATAGTGCTGGTTACATAGCTTGTCATTAAAATAGACGCTAATTCCCTGAGTTACATGATTCATGCAGCTGGGTGGAGGTACTGGGAAAACAGGCTTTACTGAAAAGTCCAGTAGTCTAACTGCTTATAGAGTCATAACGCTGTCACAGACATTCATCAAGCACTCAAACACTAACACTGCCCAAGTTTCCCATGGTCGACTCGTCTGTGTAGTCTGCCTTTGCTTCTGTGCACATCTCTTTGTCTCTCTCTCATTCCAGCAACCTTCAGCTGCAGCTGCAGGTTCTTTGTGAAAACAAGTGCAACCTGTTTCATTCAGCCCGATCTCTGTCTTAGGCCCAAAAGTCAACCACCTCACCCTGTGATGTGCAACTACCAGTCCAGGTCCTCTGGCTCAGACGTGGGATTAAACGTCTTGTTCACCCAAATATATTTTTGCACTTAACTCTAATAATATCCATCCATTTTGGCTTCACTGGTGCAGGTTTTGATGCATTTGAATTTCATTCAAGATATTTAAATTAAGAACTGACATTCAAAAAACTCTTGATGAGTACATTGAACTCCAAAGACAAGACTTCAGAAACATTTCTGCCACTATGTATTCAGTTTGGTCTGGTGACAATGGGTACTTAAGAAATATGGCCAGTTGGGAAGTTGCAAAGTTGCTTAATGAGATAACGGCTCTGGAAAACATAATTAAAATGTTAAAATATCATATTTAGAGGTTCTCTGTGCACCATAAACATAGTTCTATACACCTCAATTAAACTGGAGTTGAAGCAGATATCTCAGAGATGGATATTTCAAAACCTGGGTGAGTATAAACAAAAGTATCTGCATGATGGATACCACTAGACGCAAGTGGGAAACTGCCCTTTTTTATCATTTGGGTGAACTGACCCTTTAAACAAACACAGCGAGGTCTGCAGCATTGCTAAAACAACCACAGTAAACCTGTTACAAAATTAACCACCGCATCGCCAAAGTTAGAAAAACACACCTGAAACTGAACACAATGAGGAGAGTCAATGAAAAGATGCAAAGGAAAAAAAAAAGAAGTGAACTGAGAGAAGCGTTCAGTTCTCACAATACACTCGCAAAACACATGCACCCATGCACGCACGCACGCACACAGACACACAAACAATCAGGGTAATGGATGTTGATGGAGATTAGAGTGGGAACTCCCACAGGGACCCAAACGCATTAGGAATCATCTCATACAGATTACTGACAGGTGTGTGTGGACGTGTCTGTGTGTGTGTGAGAGAGTGTGTGTGTGTATACGAGTGCACTGAAGCAGCTGAATAAGAGAAGTAGAATGAGTAACAGACAAAGATAGAAATAGAGGACGGGTGGGTGGGGGGGGTGTCCAGGAAGGGCTGAAGGTGGGAGGGCGGCACAAAAAGCAGAGGGAGCAGATGATTAGATGAATGAAAGCGATGGAAATAAAGGAGGAAAAATAACTAAGCGAGGCTGACAAAGGCGGGGGGGGGGGGGGGGGGGGGGTATGGAGGCTGCTGCTACATCCCTCTTTACGTGTCGTGTTCTCATCTTGTGGTCTGTAATAACTGCAATAACCACAATCAGCCTGCAGCACGAATGACGCCAGATCTAATTGTCGTGTCATGTTCCCAGTGCTGAAATGCATGGCAAGCACACCCACAACAACAGAGCGACTAGTTGAGATTCACAAATGGAACAGATTCTGGACTGCAAAGTGGTAAGAGTGAGTTTTGTGTGTGTATCCAGATGAGTGAGGAATGCATAGATATCAACAGAAGCTTTGTTTTGTTAGCTGGAGTGAGGTGGGGCCCAACACCTAAGTACTTTGTTTGTTGACATTGCTCATCCAAAACTAATAGTTCAAATGTTACTGTAAATGCAAAGGAATGAGAGCGACTGAAAAGAGAGAAGAAAAGAAAGTGAATACAATAAAAAGGAGAATGGACTGTGAAGGGCACACGGGGATGACTGAAGCGGAGATATGACGGACAAGATGATCTAAGATATTTTTGTATCTGCACAGACAGATCTTGTATATATTTATAGCATTGAACAAGCCTGACTAGTCTCCGAAAAGTGTATCAAAGCATTTAAACATCAATGTCTAAACAGGCAATGGGATCCCGAGAGACACGGCACCACACGTCTAGCGCTGACCACATAGCGCGAGAGTCATCCCCTGGCAGAAGTGTGTCACTTCCACCTGTTTTGATGGAATAGTATATTGGGCAGAGGATGGGAATGGGGTAGGATACATTTACACACACATGCCAAGAACACAACACTCTGCCTAGCAACATGGTGCCAGCGCAGATACCGAAATACGAGTCGAGTGGGCAGCGTCATTTTTTCGACTGGTCCCGTTTAAAAAGGCTGCATTAATTAAGAGGAATGCCTTACCCGTGTGAGTTCTGAGGTGGGCTTTCAGATGGGACGACTTGGTGTAGACCTTCTTGCAGCCTGACGACAGACACACAGACAGAGAGACAGACAGACAGAGAGATAAACACAAACAGAAGGCTAAATCCAAATCCAAATAATTTAGGTGCCAGATATGTATTTACCCAATAAACGGAGCTGTGGTATGCTAGAAATTTGGACTAATGAAGAACAGAAGCTGGTTGGAATCACATATACTCAATGTTGTTTTGTAGAAAAACAAAAAGTAGTCCAACACACATTCAGATTTTTAAAAGTTCATGTAACTGTGTTACTTAAAAAAGTGGCCCACGCATTCTTATCTGGAATCAAAACGGTTTAAATTTGGTGTATTTGCAAATAAATTAACTCAACCACATGCCACTAATCGCTCAGAGTACAGAACTTCTGTTCACTGCACCTGTTAGTTTGACATCAAAGTCTTGATATTTTAAGTTGTGGATTACAAAACCTTTTGCATATTATCTCATACATAGTATGTCAGAAAGGTCATTAGGATTTCAAATGATTTAGAAAGATATTCTTCAGATTTATTATGACTTAAAACAAGGATAGAATGATAGAATTTAATGTACTGTAAAAAAATAAATAAACAGAGAACAGTGTGACTAACATGCATTGGGTAAAGTGTGGGTCTGTCCTTGTGTGAATATGACACATCTACTTCATCTGACTTTAAAGAAATTAGACGTGTGCGAACATGCTGCAGGAGGCACTGCTTAAGCCTATTTTACACGCTGCCACAGGCTAGTTGACATTACATGTCCTACAAGTAGCTGCACATCGTATAGCTACAGTATGTGTGTGTGTGTGTGTGTAAGCCAGTTAGAAAAATATCTGTGCATGCAATCTCAAGTGTGACTGTATGCAAGTGTGTGTGTGTGTAAAAATAAAATCAAATGTCATTTAAGGAGAATGTCTATCTAATTAACACACTCACACACACACACACACACACACACTTCATCCCACGATCATACCAGTGATGACTTTAAAGCCACAACAATGTAGGAGAGCTCACGGCTGAGAGTGCCGGAGCTATTTGAGGTGTGGTAATAAACGTATAAAGTAGATTTTCAACCAGACAGTTAATTGACAGGCAGTGACTGATGGTCTCCATTGCCAAAATATTCTGATCCCGGAGCAGCATGTTCTGTGCTGTGGCTGCAGTACATATCGTGACTCATTGGCCTGGGAAAGTCATTCAAAACACAACATATAATTTCAAAAAAATGCACTGGTGTCTTAAAATAAAGCTGGTTTTCTAAAAGCTGACCTTTGTGAGTGAGCAGAGATTCACCTGACCGCAGCTCAGTGTAAAAATAAACACACTCACACAGCAGTGACAGGAATCAACATGCGCACACAGTGGAAGACCTGTGCTCTTGTTCTAACCTGGGTAATCACAGTGGTGGATCCGTCGTTTCTCCAGGTCAGGGTTGTTCCTCCGGCTGTAGCGGACAGGCACGGTGGTCTGAGCTGGGGTCGTGGCGGGGGCTTGGGGAAGGGCAGCGGCTTGGCCTGGGACCGGCGCGGGACCCGTGGTGAGGGGCAGGGCTAAGCCGCCGGGTCCCGGGCTGGGTCCGAGCCCTGGGGTGCCGCCTGCCAACTTGGAGGCGATGGTAGCCGCGTATGAGGGAGGAGGGGACATGGTGTGGAGCAGCTCCTTCTGTCTGTCGGGGCTGCCGGGCTCCGAGCTGGGCGGAGAGGGCGGCAGGTAGGGCACGTGCTGCTGGAGGAAATGGGGGTGCGCCTGAGGGTGAGGGTGTGTGTACGCTCCCCCGCCCAGGCCACAGTAGGAAGGCTTGGCAGTCTGCTCCTGTTGAGATGCAGAGGAAGCTACCGGCAAGTCATGGAAAGGCGTGTGGATTGTGGAAGTGGAAGTGTGTTGTATCTGCTGCTGATGATGATGCTGATGCTGATGCTGAGCCTCCATACCATTGCCATGGTGATGGTCCAAGCCAGAGTTTAGGAGCTGAAACAACGAGCCGCTGCCGTCATGGTGGTGGAGAGCGTGCTGCTCGAACTGTGACGACATTTCCTGTTTGACAAACACCTCTGGCACCGAATCGCCGCCTCGGCCGCCTCCCGACTGGTTGAAAACACTGGTGAAGTCTGGTAACCCTGTTAATGTCATGTTTATGGCTGAGGTTTCCATGGCGATGCTCCCGGGGCCGTGCCCAGATGTGCTGCAGCTACTTGTGGCGGGCGTAGAGCTGGGGCAGTGCGGCTGCAGGTTGGGGGAGAAACACGGGGAGGCAGATTCTGTTTTGATTTGGGTGAGACCTGCGTGGTTCTGGTGCTGAGGGGGCCGCACCTGCTGACACAAGCCCATCCTCAGGTAGGCGACGTCGGGGAGGTAAAGATTCATGTTGAGGGTGTAGGGAGCGCCGGCGTGATCGTCAGCGAAGAACTGATCCACTGCAGATGTGCTGTCCCTGTGTGGCTTCTGCTGGCCATCTGTGGAAGGTGGGAGGGAAAGAGGCTGAGGGGAGAGATACCTGTCCATCTCACATTTTGCCTGTTGATAAAAAAAAAGAAAAAGAAAGACAAACACACATAAAAAGTCTGGTTTAGAAACACATAATTTCCTGGTTTTAAAGTAAACTCTGGTTAAAATGAAATGTACCCAGCTCTGACTTCAGCAAGCGCTTCTCATGAGCCACCATGAAACTATTCTGAAGCGCTATTTTGAGAAGACAAAGGTTTGATAGGACAGTCACCGCTAAAACATTTATCAAGTAGTCATCAATAGGCGGTTGCCACATTCCCTCTCTCCCTGCAAGGCTGAACTCAAAAACCTATCAGCTGCAAGGGCAACAGTTGAGGATCAGCCTACGCTCTGGCGAAAAATAAAGAGATCTAATTCCTCTTGTTTTAACATTAGGAAATCTGCACATCGCTGATCAAACAGGTGATCAACTTTGGGGTCAAAACAATTCCCCAAGCAATTCATATTGTGCACCTGATTGCTGTGAATCAGAAGGGATCTAACTGGTGTAAAAGTTAGAGGAGCCCTGCAGCAGAGGATGAAACAGCAACATGAAAGGGAATGGGGAAACACCCATGCCTTCCCTGTCCGCTGCAGCAGCAGCAGCAGTGGCAGCAGCAGCAGCAGCAGCAGTAGTCTGGGGATGGGCTGCTATTTCTAGGCTCCTGATCCTACCAGCTGTTACATAGACCTCTCTCCTCTGCCGCACAAGTTTCCTGCTAACTGGGGTGGTGGTGGTAGTGAGGATGGTGGGGAGGGAAGGGGGGGGGGGCCAGAGTTGCCGGGACCTTTCTGTCCGAAGCTGGAGTCAGTTGTTGTCAGGGTGGTATGATGGTGAGAGGGGACGCCAAGGAGAGACCAACAACTGGTGACCAACTGGCTGGCACAGAAAAAAAAAAAAAAAAAAAAAAAAACATGCGGTGAATGCGTTTTGCAGGCGGAGCAGCTCGGCTTCACTGTCCAGCTGGTCGCAGCCCTGCTTACCGCAAATAGTACACAGCAAAGTGATGATTAACATCACGCAGCTAGGGTCGACTGAAAGGTGGAGGCCAGCAAGAAACAAACAAATTAAAAAAAAAAAAACAACCTGAGTGTACAACCAGTCTGCCACGCCCATTCAATGAAATACATCACTAATGTGTAAAGTCGGTGGTTTCTGTTCGTGTTTACCTGTGTGTAGTCGTTCTGTCCAGCCTTGTCCGTTTCTGAGATCTTGCAGTCCAAGCCGAACAACGCCGAGTCCTCCAGAGGGAATCCAGCGGGGAGAGTCGCCTTCTGCAGCGGATAGAAGGGATCCTCCTGCCCGCCGCCGCTCATCGTGAGTGCCGCGGCCATGAAGCTCCGACGCAGCAGCACCGCCGCACAACGATCGCTCGTCCTGTTATGCAAATAAAAAAATAAAAAAAAGAAGGGAGGATGATGCTACAGCGTACCACCGGGAAAGGAACGAAACCGACGAGGTGGAGCGCGTGCGGTGGAGTTATTAACTGCGTGGCCGGCTGCTACATCCCCTTCCACTTGTTTCATTCCTCCACCGGCCCACAGACAGTTTTCTATCTCCTGTTGTAAGGGCGGAGCGGCTCCAGTGTAAATACAGCGCATGCACCGCCCACCAAACCTTTAAAAAGGCTTTGATCATTCATTCACCGGCCACCGCCCTACGCTCCATCTAAATACACCGACAACACTGTCGTAAAGTGTATACAGGCACGGCCAGACCTCACACACATCCACAAAGGTAGTGAGGGTGAAACTCAACCTTTTTTAAACATGTCTTTTGTAAAAAGAATATCTGCAATAGGCAGTGGCCTGAGAAGTACTCAGATCTTTTACCTCAGTAAAAGTAAATATACCACAGTATAGAAATACTCAGTACAAGTAGAAATGCATTTAAAAAGTAAAAGTACAAAAGTATTAACATCAAAATATACTATAAAGTGTGAAAAGTGAAATATAACGCAGAATGGCCCATTTCAGAAGAATATTATTTGGGCCATAACTATTGCATTCAAGTTGAAGTAATGCTGCTGATGGAAAAAATTACAGAAATTGTGACTAATAAAAAACTGCTAGATAATATTATATCATAAGTTATTAGTTGATTGTTATTTATTAAAATAAGTCAATCTAAAGCTGTCAGATGAATGTTGTGAAGTAAAACATCTGCCTCCAAAATGTATTGTTGTAGAAGTATAAAATGGAGTTGCTTAAGTACCTCAGAATTATACTTAAGTGCGGTACTTTTCACCAAAGTTCTATAGGAAATATTCATATTCTCAAATTCTGAAAATTCAAATCTGAGTTATATTTGCCACAATGTACCTCCTTGTCTACTGTAAATCCTTAAAGGAATATTCTAGTACATCACTTCCATGTAGTTGGGGGTCTCAAAAGAGACAAGTTAAAACAAGACCCGCCATAATCCCATAATGTGAGTCTTTCATTAGACTCCTAATGCCTCCTAAATGCCCACTTCATTCAAACCCCACACATCCAGTTTGTAAATGCAGGTTTTCTGTTCAAAATTTGAAGTCCTCAGCCTGAGCTGAGATGGTTTATTTAAAACTTTGGAAAGCACCTCTAAAGACACAGAAGACACAACTAACAGTGTGCACGGTGGCACCTGTAGCGACAAGAAAAATGAGCTTTGTGTGCAAAGTTGTTCCGAGTGCCCCTTTAATATGTGACAATCTTTAAAGTTAAGAGGACACCCTTGTATGGTGAGGTGGATGGTGTTATGGTGTCAACATTATTTACAAAGGACAAGATCACATGTTAACATCTTGTGCAGTTTATTATGGGAAATACCTTGTGAAGCAGCGACGCAGAAATAAACAGGGCCTGTGAATTTCTGACACATGTTAAAGTGTGTGCATGAACTGATGTCATACAAGTGACAAGTGCTGTTTTTTTAAGCAAATTCTAATGTAGTGTTTGTTCTGGTTATACAATATAACAAGAAAATAAGGTGGTGTATTGCAAACTATTATAAGCTCAGTTAGAAAAAGCATTTGATTAAAAAGAAAAAAAAACTGATGAAAAATGACAAACTGGCTTTACAGCAGTCCCCTGGCCAAGTTTAATATGACACCGATAAGAACATGGTCTGAAATGATAAAGGTATGCCTGCTATGTCTATATTTAAAGCCAAAGGAGCCTCAGCTTGTGCAAATCAAAGGCTAAAGTTCCTGCAATGCTGTTTGTCTGTGGCCACCAGTATCTGCGAACCTGGAAAAGATGAGAAAATAATGATAGACAGACCTAATAAAACAGACCACTGCCAAGAAAGAGGAATTTTTGGGCAGTCAGTTAGCTAGGAATGTGTACCCTGTGGAAGGTAATACCTCTGGTTTTGGACCAGTACGTGGAGAATTTATCTTTTCTGAACAATATGTAACCAGGGTTGAGAACAACAAAACACTGACACCAGTAACAGTTTCTGCTTTTGTATTTCAAAAGTCGTTGAAATTTAAAGTGTAATTTAAAGGTTTAAAATACAAACACCTTGATAAAAACATGAGATTGCTAAAGCCCTGAGTGAAAATTATTAGTAGCCATAGTAGTAGTTGTAGTAGTAGTAGTTTATTTGGGTTTCTGCTTCAGCTTTTGATACCAGTCAGGAACTTCTTTTTTGGTCTGCAAATGAAAGAGACAGAAAGAGGAAATGATGGTTAGAGAAGTCCAGAGCAAGAGCTTTTCTCTGTATTCACCTGTTTGACTTTTTCATGCTCCAAGGATTTAGACTACAGCGTATCTTTACTCAGCTGACTGCACCGAAAATCTCAAATGAAACCAAATGTCAGAAAAGCAATTTATCATTTCCTGAGAACCTTTAGTGGTCCTTTGTTTGAACTTCTGTCCAGGCAGGTTAAGGTGGTGTGACTCATACAAGGGTGTTGCCAAGTTAGACACTTACGAATACAGTGGGTTTGGGTTTGTTTGGTGACTCTTCCTCTGCGGTCCGATTGATTCTTTTAGACTGTTGTTTTCTTGCGCCAGAGCTCCTGACATCGGTTTTATCCGTTTCCAGCAGATCCAAAGCGTCTCCCTGTCTGGACCGCATGCTGATCAGGACCTGCTTCATCACTGCTAACTCCTGGAGAATCCCATGGTTCATGAAAATAAGGACATGAAAACAAAGGTGAAATAATAAACATAAATCTTTATGAGAAATAACTGGGAGTGTAGTGTCTGAGAGGCCAGAGGTCTCAACTAAATTATCAGGTTATTTTTTAATCATAGAGGATGAAGTAAAAATTGAAATAAATGTACCACTCGTATATAATATTTTAAGATAATACTTCAACATGTTGTGAAATATTGGCTTTAAAATGTATATTTCCAAGAATTTTTATAGCTGCTTTCTGGTGACATGTTTTCCCTGAACCACAGGCCAATGCAGGTGAACCTCTTGAAGACCAACTATGGGACAACTTGCAATAAACTCAACAAGCCCAAGGGTCTGCAGGGGTGGCAGCAGGGCAGAGGGGAGGACTCTGGGCCATTTCACGGTTCTATTTATCACCCCTGAGGACATGAGCCCTGGCATGTCACACGCACGTACGCACGCACGAGTGCACACACATACACCAAAACACACACGCACCCTGGTGGCATCCCAAACAGCCAAGCAGAGGAACAGCTGTCTATGACAGGGCACATACTTCATACAGCAAACGGCTGGCTTCGAGGGGGGGGGGGGGGACACACTCATCCACGTGCACGCGCACACGAACACACGCAATCTTGAAGGAAGCATTGCAACACAGTGCAATAACTTGTCTGGTGTGAATATCAAACGCCTGTCTTATTTTAAATATAAAAAGCAGAGCTGCAATGATTACTAGATTATTTGATAACTTAATCAACAGGAAATGTAATAATTATTAAGCAAAAATAAAAAACATTTCATGATTTGAGGTTTTCAAAAGTGAGAATAAGTTGCTTTTCTTCAACTTAAATCATATCAAAATATTTTTAGGTTTTGGTTGGACTAAAAAAGAAATAGAATGGGAGACACTGAATGCAGCTGTTTACAGCTACACAACATCACGATGGAAAACATCAGTTAAACATAACAAACAACATCATCATCACGTGTACCTCCCGATGGTTGAGCAGTCTCTCCAGATCGGCGGCCATGTTGTTTTTCACCTGCTGCAGGGCGGTCCGCTCTTTCCTCAGAGAACTGGGGTTACACCCAAAAACAGAGATCAGAGTTAACAGGAAAATATTTCTATACTTACTACAAGTTATGACTATTATATTACATTATTGTTGTCATGTACAAGGTCATGTTAAACTTGCTGAACAAGTTAGTCCTCTGAATCACTGACAGTTCATGTGATTCATTAAGGTAGGCTTTTTCAAGATTCCAGAATGTTGCTTCATTTGCGTGACTGTGTAATATGGAAAAATTATGGACTCTAATTGGTTTACTAGTGTTGAGAGCATAAATCACTGGTATAAAACCACCAACAGCCAAACAATAAATTAAACACAAGTCATGAATTTCTAAAATATACTAAATAAGAAATTGCCCTTTAAAAGCCTTTTGTGAGTTTGTGAGTCTTACATCTTCTGAGAAGACTAGAGCTCTCACAGCACTGTCCAAGCGTTCTTTCCTCGGGCTGTGACACATACAAGCAGGAGCTTGTAATGGGGGTGCTTTAAAGCAAATCATCTTGCAAATCTTGAAATAACAGTTTGGTAACCTCACCTTTTACTGAGAACTTTGGAAAAAAGCCTGATGTTAGCCAATCTGAGCTGAGTGAATTTTGAATAACTGAGAATACAATTAATACTTAAGACAGAGAGCCTGTAGTACTTAAAAGTGAAAATCTCCTGTGAGCTGTGTTTCTGCTGTTAAAACAGATAATACTGCACAGCCAGAGGAAAACTTCAATATCTCTGTCAGATGGGGAGGCTTGAGAAGCTTGAGAGCATTTTAAAAGGATTCTATTTTTCTTTTTTTTTTGCTTTCCTGCTTGCCCCAGGTGAGCGCTCAGTAGTAGTGAGCAGCAAGAGAAAACCTGCAGTCTGTCAGTTTGCATATTTCTCAGGTTAAAATACAGAGGGGGACTAGAAGGATTTAGGTCAGTGCCAGGTAGTGTAGGTGTGCTGATGTGAAACACTTGGGTACAAACACATGCAGGTTTGCACAAACACAGACTGAGCTAGGTCTGATAAGGACAGAAGACAACAAAGGGAGATAATGCAAAAAAAAAAAACGCAGAGGGGTGGGAGGTGTGGCTTGCTGAGAAAATTACAAGATACAAAATGTTAAAAATGAAAATTGTGCATATCTGTACAGGTACCTGACATCGTCCTCAAGCGAGGTGATGCGTTCCTTCAATGTGCTGATCTGTGCTTCTCTTTGTCTCACTGTCTCAATCAGGTAGCTATAGGGCTGCTGCGTCTGCTGCAGCAGCTGGTTGGCTGCCAACAACTGACAAACAAGACATATATGTGCATACTTACATACTTAGTAATACACCTAAAACTCAGATCTACATTTTAGCACACGCTGTACGACTCTGTGAACTGTGAAAAGTCACAATGACAGCTAAACACCTGTCACCATGATGTTCACTGTATATATAAAAGCTGATGTAAGGAATAATTCCACACTGTGGTCATATCATAAAATAGTGCAATTCTGTCAATATTTGTGACTCACCTTTGAAGCAACAACCAAAGCCAAGATTTCCTAATCTCTGACGTCTTTGTCTCTGAAGGGATGGCTTCAGTGCTCTTAAATGTGAGCTTTTATGAAGGCATATCTTTTTATTAAAAAGTAGTAGACCACTGAATTTACAGATGAAGATATGAAGTGGAAATGCAATGAAAATTTACAATCTTAACAACATCTTTCTTGCAATTACTGAAAGAGAAACATCTTTATAAGGTTTTGATGATCCCTTATGAGAGTGCATGTTCTTCACATAATACGATATTACTGGGCCACTATCATGCTTAAAATCTATGTAACAATAGATAAAGTTAGGGTGTTACACATTAAGCCACTTTTACAGCCAGCCAGTAGTGAATAGAACTGGGTGGGAGGGTGAGGACAATAGTTAGTCAGGGCATCTGTGTGGGTGGTTAAGTGGTTAACACCCTTGCCTTTTTCAGTGAATGAGAAGTATAATTTTTCATCTTTCTTCCTTTCATGCTTGATGAATCATAAGGTATTCCACACGAGTGCCAGTCAGTCACAGCTGACAGTTGAATGGCTGGCTTATTTAGTCTCGACTCTGCCCGGCCTCTCCAGTGGGTCTTGCAAAATCTCTGCTCTCTTTGAGATTAGAATAAAGAGTGAGGGGAGCAGCTAATGCACACTGGTCGCCGGAGCTGTCAATCTCGTAATTTCGAACCTCACTGGATGATTTTTAGCGTCAGAGCACGAGTAGTAGACATGTGACTGCACACAGAGTCACACACAGACAAAATACACACACCCAAAATTAAAGTCTTAGCGTTGAACACACATGCATATTGTGTGCCAAACGCAACAAAAGCCTCGATGATTGGTGCAGTGAGTTGTTGGGAGAGTGAAGAGCATGGCCGTCACGGTTTTTGGCAATGTTTTCCACTCTGTCAACAAGTGTGACAGGCACTAAGACTCCTCGCTCCAAGGTCTGCGGTATCTACAGTCTGCTCTCAAAATGTCTTGACTTGATTTTAAAGAAGGGGATTTGACAGGACCATTGTTAAACTTGGACAAACCCTAATCAATGAGTCCTGTAGTGTGGTTAACAAGCTGCTCAATTAAAAAAACATTTTTGTAGTCATTTCTTCTTGTAATCGAATGTGGTTTGATGCCAGGGTTGAGTCTGTCTTTAAGAGAGCGATTAGATGTGCTCTCACCATTGACACAGAGTCATGCCATCGTGTGAGAAGGTAAACGTGGATGATTAGAGTGGAGTCACCAGGCTTGGCTCTGTGATAATGACTCTCTTATGTAATAAGAGAGAGGTGAAAGGCAGCTGAAATAAATCATTATGACTTTGATAGAAATCACCATAATCTGAGTTGCTGTGGAAGATCTGTGATTGTGGGAAAAAACAAGGGTTATAGTGAGCTGGCAGTGCTTAAACTGAACTTTAAATCTGATTTATAATTATCCACCTGAATGTCATATGTGTGTCTGTGTTTGTGTGCGTTTACCTCTTCAGATATCTGTCCTGTCTGTGACTTGTATCTGTCCAGCTCTTGCCTCAATGATGTGTTTTGCCTCTCAAGCTGCAGCACCCTGCGTGCCAGGTGAACGCTGTACAACAGCCACACAAACACAGTTGCGGAAATTCCAAAACATGACAACACCAACAAGTTTACACTAGCGTGTATTTCCGTGTTGTTTCTCCTTCAGTTTAGGTAGTCGACAGTTGAGATTGAGGGTTTTTGGTTGCACATGCATGTTTCAAATCAAGGACTGTTTTACTGTATTGCTTTTAGAAAATGCATACAAAAACTTGAAATGATACAAATGGTGCAGGACATTTAGGTGTACAAATGTTTTATGAGGTAGAAAATACAAATGTTTGCTTTGTTAGGCCTTAAAGGTGTAGCTGAGAGAATGGGTTTATGCTCAGAAAAGCTTAAGTAAAATATCAAAATACCAACATTGCTGTAATGTCCTTTATGTGGTCAGGAAGGAAAATCTGCACTTAGTTTTTATGTAGTGACATTTCTAACAATATCTCTTCTCCTTGAAATGCCAAGTATATCATGTACTGTACCTCTGCTTTAGTCTTCTTTTGGCCGTTGTGGGAACATTGGCTCCGTAGCCGTACGAGAACAGAACTCTCTCAGCTTCCTCTTCATTCTCAACTGGCAACAGACAGAAACATAAATACTGTCTATACATCTGCAGGACCATTATGATAACCAGGTAGCAGTGTGTGGTTGTTTGAGGGGTTCACCGAATCAAATGAAAGACTTTTTAAGACCTTTTAACATTTTTCACAGTCGTAGTGGTATGAAGGTAAGAAAGATTATTATTATTATGATTATTATTAAATTACTTCCTCAGTCTATAACAGGACAAAACATTTTATAACTAGCTTTACACTTTATAACTAAACAGTCTAAGGCAGAGAAAATATGTAAGGCTGCAGTAGATTAAATTTAAGACTTTTTAATACCTTCTATGGGCTTTTTAAGTGAACTAAATTTAAAGCTTTTTAAGACTTTTCAGATACCCTGTGTTTGTACTTCTTCTGTTCCTGTATCAAGCTTTTATAAATTTACTGGAAAAAAGCTGTAGTAAAATTCAGTTGTTTTGCACATCATCTTTTTATTCTCCTAAACTTCTGTTCCATCCGGTCTCACAAGGGCCTCTATTACACCTGCACAATAGCAATTACTGATTTTTCTCTACATCTTAATCCAATACGATGCTATCTGTAAATTTTATTACGCACATTCTCTGATGCCAGACTGTTGCATTTGTAAGGTATCAGTGTCTGTTTGTTTGTGCTTTTATCTTTCTGACTTTACGGTAATGTCTGTAATGTGATGGACGCCACAGAGCTAATGCTACGTTCTCACTTTCAGCAGCTTGCATGGTGACTTGGTCCAACTCTTGCTCCAGCTTTTCGTACGTGTCCAGCCGAGAGGCCTGCTCGGCATTCTGGGCTCGCAGCTCCGCCACCCGCTTCTCTGATGACGTCTGCAGCCTGTAAAACTCCTGGGTGAGGAGCTGAGGGACAGGAGGAGAGGAGAGAGTGAGAGAGAGCAACAGAATAATTATTTTCTGTGGTTGCCAGCTGAAAAAGAACATTTTTGAACTCGTACAAAAATGATCTCTCCGAGGAATGATAAAAGCAAAAGAAAATGAAGTTATAAAAAAAAAAAAAAAAGGAAGAAAAATCTAAATGAAAGGACTTTAATCCAAAAATGGCTTTAAACCCCACTTTCATGAGGAACTGGAACAAAATCAAAGCTGCACAACAAACTGCAATGTCAAAACCTAAACTAACTATTCATTCACTGTGTTTTTAAAAGGAGAAAACATCCTCTTTCTACCATGATCATGTGCAATACATCATTATTCCATGTATGTCCCTCTGGCAAGCAGGACCTCTGCTAGGTGCATCCAGAACAATCTGCACTCAATTCTTTAAATTTTTGTGTAAATGGTTGTGCTACATTGGACAGATTATAATGGAGCCACTGGACAGACATACAAAGACTGGATGGCTATGAATTTAAAAATCAGTGGTGAATTTTTGGTTATATTAATCATGTAATATTAGCAGCAAGTCCTTTACTACTGTGTTTCCTAGCTTCCATAATGTTAATGAATAGAAGAACCTTGAGAAACACTCAAGGTGACAATCTGTAAATCTGACGCCAAAGAAAAAGGAAAAGTTTCAAGTAGGTGGACTCTATTATTCTCTGTGATGAATGTACCGCAGGCCTCCACAGGGTGCACTGAGCCTGATTAAAAACTGCTGGGGAGAATAAGTGACTGTAATCATTCATGTGAATGTCCTTCACAATCCAAGTAAAACATTTATCCTGTCAAGTGCAGCAAAATTCACTCTAGGTACAGGGCCAACAACTGCACCTGGACAACAGAGGAACATCAGGAACACGGTCACACTGCTTTTCACAGTATTGTGTTACTAATAAATAAATGTGCTTGACATAGTGTTGTAAATGATGATCATGGGGCAAAGGGGGATTTATGAATCTGTTAATGGCATATGCACTGAAACTGTGTTATTTAAGAAGTGTTTATTTATCAATATTTAGGAAATCATCTACCTTGATCAAACTAGAGACCATCTAGAAACCAAGGTTACCACATTAATGGGCTGAAATAAAATCACAGGGCAGGGAGGCAAGTAGAAAATAAGGCCGGACTATGATGGGCAAGCAACTTTTCATGTCACTGTAATACAACTTCTTTTGTCTTTATGTTTAGAGTACCTCCAGTTTCTTCTGCTGTTTCTCACAGTCCACCTGGCACTGGGCCAGGGCCTTGGCCGTCTCTTCCTTGACCATCTGAGCACGCTCGGCTTCGAAGGAGTGCAGTTTGGCCTGGTTGGACAGTTCTGCTACCCGGCTGTCAGTACCCAGCTGGAGCTGACGAAACCTGCATAGATGGAGACGCACAGATGGACACACACACACACACACACACCTCACTAAATATGAATGCGAGTAGGTGTATTTCGGTACAGACAGAGATACGGACGCATCTAAGTTAATAAAGCAGCTGCATCATCACATAGACAGTAAACTCAGCTCTGGGATCCTTGTTGAGCTCAGACATGCCTGGCGGTTTCAAACAAATGTTGCAATGTCCTCCCTCATATGGATGCAATCTCATTTGGTGATAACGGGCATGATAACATGATGTTTGTTTTGAAATTGGCAAAGAAGTGATTATTTGGTGTGCCTTGCGCAACAAACAATTTTTGAGTTTTTATTTTCAAAGTGTTTAGTGGCCTCTAATAACTTGGCAACTACGGTATTTCAGAGTCACCCAACAGGAAAGCCAAGTCTTAATTCATCTGGTTACAAAAGAGTATTTCTCAATGTCGCTTTCAGCAATGTTTGGCCTTATTTGATCTTCCATGATTCTAGCTGGCAGCCAGAGAAAGGTGTTTCTACCTAAGTGTCTAGTAATTAGAAAGACAGAGACAGAACATGTTCTACAGTTTCTGTTTTAAGATGACACAACTCTGCATAATGTCAAAGCCTTGTCACAGGAATGCATGTGGATGAGTGGGTAAGCTTGCATAAAGCACACAGTTAGAACACAAACAAATAACAAGAACACACAAATAAACATTGTTGGTTGATAATTTTGATAAGTCAGAAACATGCTGAGCATTTGTTAATTCTGCCCTCTCAAATATGAGAATTCCTGCTTTGCTCTGTTATATACATAGTCTTAAATTGAGTATCATCGGGTTTTGGACTGTTGATTGGATTGAAAAAAGCATTTCGAAGACATTACTATGTGCTCTGGGAAATTAGGATATTTATTTTTATGAATTCAACAATTAATTGATTAAAAAATAAGAAAAAAAAATAAGGTCAACAAAAAATTAAAAGAATCATTTCCTGCGAGGGCAGGCAACGGTTTTCGAGCCGAGTGTTCTTCCTCAGGCAGCTTTCAAGCACGCACACACAGAGGCTATCAAGCCACAGAGGTTGGTTGGATAATATTAATAACTCTCGATTACAGCTGACCTGATAGGATTTCATCATCCATAGAGCACAGGCCTGAGCTGTGTGCTCACAGTGACAGACATGTACACATGGTTCGACATTTTATGCCTTCTTTTATTAATGGCGGCTGCAATCTAGATGCAAAGAGGCAAAATGTTCCTTAAAAATTGTTATGTACTTTTCCAGAGGAGAGCAGTGGATGTTCTTTCTCTGTCCTTTCACATGCTAATTTTAATGGAAATATTTACAGCTTTCAACAAGTTTTATGTCTGCTAGAGAGGTGAAAATGGATAACCGTACTCAATACTTTGTTTTGGACAAGTTGATCACCGTAACTGGCATACTGTAATAGAGCGCTGAGATTCAAGCTGGCCCTCTACACTACGATCATCTGACGCCATTTCAAGCTTGTCCACCTCATTCTTTGCCCCAAAAATAGGGGCATGCGTGGGGTTAGGGGTTAAGGGCTTGTGGCTAGCATCTGTCGTTGCTGGCTTGTGATGCGACGCAGAGGGGGAATGTGATCGCAGCAGAGAGAGAGAGAGAGTGCAAGCGAGAGTGAAGTGTGTGCGTGAGCGTGTATGGAAAGACCAACAGCTGGTGGTTTGGATCTAGAGAAATGACTGGCATGTAGTAGTAACCCAGGACAGGGACACTACTACTGCTGCTGCTGCCTGCATGTGTGTATTTATGTGTGAGTGTGATGTGTGTGTTTTTTTGTCTGCCTGTTGCAGACCCAATATTTTAAAACGTTTTGAATGTAAATTATTATTTTATATTACATTATATTTCTCTACATGATTCCTTTCAATACTTAAATGATGCGTGTGATGAGTCAGGTACAAATACAAATTATTTACTCGTTCAAGACGGACATGGATGTATGAAGCAGAAAAGTAGCACAAAAACAGGAAGTTGTTCAGGACAGTGAATGAAATAAATCTTTCAAAAAGAAAAAAAAATGCGGGCTTGACATATGTGTGAGTGTGTGTGTGTGTGTGTGTGTGTGTGTGTGTGTGTGTGTGTGTGTAGCATGGCTCACAATATATCTGTTGCAATTTCCATGCAAGATGTGAAACTTCCTACAAGGACATGACCCAGAGGCACCTTTCCAGGCTATACTGAGATAGGCATTGTTGCCTGGGGCAAAGACAGTGACTAGCAACTTGAACACAAATCACAAGAGTAAGTGTAGAAGTGGAAAATGACTAAAAAGCACCATTTAATTAAAAAGCCAAACATTAGATACAGCTGAGATCCTTTTTTCAATGCAAAAGCTTTGTCAGGAAGTATACTGAATCTATCAGTCACAGTTTAAGGACATTCGTTATTACATGTGACTTCTCTTCAGTACTAGACACACAATTCACCCTGTATAGTATTATACTCCTGAGAAGCAGGCAGCCAGTGACACCAGTTGGTACTAAACTGACCACCAGTGAACTCTGACTTCCATGTGACCTTCTGACCCCTGCCTTGAAGCAAAATGTCCATGTGATCTTTAGTAAGAGATGGTAAACCACAGCCACCAAAGTCCTGCCACACCCACAACATGTGCTAATGACAGGCTGCTGCTGGATCACACATCAGCATCAGAGTACAAACAAGCTCATGGCTTTCAGGGAAATACCGAGGTATTCAAGCTGATTATTAAGCTTAAATTATAATAATACACACATTTAGAACTTAGTCACTAATACGCACAGCAATTATGCTTGCTTTATCAGTCTCACTAAGCTTTGGCCACCCCCACACACAACATGCTTTGGTGCTTGGCCAGCAAAGGAATGAATTCAAAATATGATGTGGTTAACTGCGACAACAAAAAACTGCACCAACTGGCCCAAGTCTTGACAGTTTAACCGCTGCCCTCAGGCAAAGTTCCTTAACTTTCCTTGATATGTTGCCTATTAACAGTGTACCCAGGAAGTAACTTACATTTAAGTGCAGCAGCTGTAGATGAAGTGCTTAACTCCCAAAACACCACCAGGACTGCTGAACGTGGGGTTTGCTTAAATGCTACATCATGTCATGCACCTGCGATGACGCAATCCTTCTCAACTATTTATTCACTATATTATCTAAAGGCAGCCAGTGTAGCTTGATCTCCAGGTGGATTTTATATCAAGAATAAACCTGCATGTTTTCAGTGGTGGGAAGCTTCAGTTTTGAGTACATGTACTTAAGTACAGTTTTGAGGCATTTGTGCTTCGCTTGATAATTAGCAAATAAACAGTGATGCATTACTATATATAAAGCTACCCAGCAGTATACAAAGTCGTTAACATACATTTACTAGCCGCAGCATTAAAGGGATGCTTACACACTGATAAATCAATAACTATAATCGAATAAAATGGACATGACATGGAATACTGTTAAATCTGTATGACAAGTACTTTTACTTCTGCTACTTTGCTTTGATGCTAATAGGTGGGTACTTTCACTTGAGTAAAAGCTCTAAATACTTCCTCCACTGGCAACTCTTGTGTTGTTTACAGGCTCCTGTTTTGAACCACATTAAAGGGTCAGTTCACCTAAATGACACAAAAAACAAAACAAAACAAACAAACATGCACATGCACATTGGTAGCAGATAGGTTTGGTTTTATTGGTCCATGTATCTGTCCCTGTTTTCTGCCTCTTTCCAAATGTTACAGAGTTGAACAGACTTTTGTTTAGAATAAATGAACTAAACCCAAATGATCTGCATGGCTAGGGGCCACTAGAAGTGAGAGAGAAGATGTATTTTTCTTGGTTTTTGGAAGATGGGTGAACTGACCCCTTCACTGACACAACTGACTGAGTCAGAGGGAGAAAAAAAAAGCATAAAAAGAGAGAATAAAAAACAAAACTAATGTAGCTACCTCTCTGCCAGCGTTCACTGTAGTTGACATAAGCATGACACAAACTGTAAGGACACCTATACCAAATCTTAATGTGTGTGATGGATGGATAAAACTCACTGTTCCAGCAGCTGATCATATCTGGACTGAGTGTCTCTCTCAGCTGCCACTGCTCTGTCTTTCTCCAGCACTGCATTGTCTCTGGCCTCACGCAAGTTCCTGGTCAAATACACACAGAGACAGTGAAAAGATGCCCTCAGCACCCATACAAAGGAATTAGCATATTCTGTTATGTTACAAATAATAAAAAGGCCTTTCACATTTAGAAATTATGGTGATAGCTCTTCTGCTTCTTAAACATTTGCATATGCATTCCTTTTTTTCAGTTGCTGACTGATGCTGTACTGTAGATATTGACTTTACTAACTGTGCACAATTCATCACTTCCCTGACACATTGCTCCAATTTGTAAATACAAATGTAGTCAGCATACTGCAATAGACAAAAACATGTAACAACCATATAAAGCAGGGACAATGTTATAGGATACACCTCTACTTGATTAATAAGAATGACCATCATGAAATTAGCTAGATAGCAATCAATACGCCATGTTAACAAAATGTGGGAGTTCAGTACAAATAGCACACCTGATATTCATTTATAGCTTTACCACCAACATACAGTTAGTTAGATTAAAAAAAAAAAAAGACTGATACCTGTTCTCTCTCTCATACATCTCCCTGGAGGTTCTCTGCAGATTGTCTATCTCCTGGCTGGTTTTCAGCCTGATGTTCTCTAACTCCTCTCTTAACTTGGCCTCATATTCTGACTTATAGTGGTCTCTGTAATGGAACAAGGATGACAGAAAAATACAAACAGAGTTATGGAAACAACATTTACCGCAGAGACTTTGTTGTTACGGGTCAGATCAGAGGTGAAATGGACTGGATCATACTGTCGCTGGCAGATGAAACCATCTGTGTGAAAATTTGGTGACTGATATTTTTGTGACTGATGTAAAACTGCAGAGCCTAACCTGGATGCTACATATTTTTCATAAGCGTCCTCCCTGGCCTTCTTTGTGTCTTCTAATTGTACCTAGACCACAGAAACAAGAAATGAGAGCATGTTATGACTCCTTCCTACTATGGAATGTTTTTGGTAATAGATGAGCCTCTTGGCTAATCAACAGTATGAACCTGCAGCCTCTCCAGGCGGTCTTCTTCGTGTGCACAGCGCACACTGAGCTCCATGTTCTGCCTGTGGAGGTACTCCTTGTCTTTCTGTAGAAGACTGACTGACTGTTGCAATGTTGCCACCTGGAGGGCAAGATGAGAAAAAATGAAAAACTATGACAGAACAGAGTACACCTAAAGAGACCACATGAAGTATTATGAAGCAACATATAGTGCGAGTGTGTGTAGGTGTGTGTGAGGCACCTCTTTGCTGAGTGTGTCCCTCTCTCTGGTCAGTGCAGTGTGAGTCAAGTCTAGTGTCTCAAATCTCCTCTTTAACTCCTTCAGTTCTGCTTCAAAGTTGTCACGGTCTCTATAAATCCCATTATAAAAGGTTAACAAACATTTGAACTTGCAACAGAATTTAAAAGTAGGGTTTTGTACAATTGATTAAAATGAGAAATATCTCTATAAGAAACAAACCAACCTAAGTGTTCTGTAGTTTTGTTTTCATGATGAAAAAATGATCTAAAACTAAATATTTCCATGCAACATCAAGGCTTTTGGCTGCCTACTTATCCATAATAAAAGCCAGGTTATATTGCAGACATGCAGTTAATTAACAAAACTACTCAATGCAACATGTAGCAAATAGTCCTACTACAAATTATTTGTCTTTAAATAGCTAGTGCAATCACACACACACCGTTTGATGTTTGGGTAGTTGTCTCTGCGGTAGTCCCCTTCTTGGATCTGCTGTTTGGTATCAGCCAGTTCTAGGGTCAGTCTCTGGCTCCTCAACTCCAGCTCAGCACGAAGCCGTCGCTCCTCCTCGTAGCTCTGCGGATACACCACATTTACATTGCTTGGAGGTACACTATGCAAATGAGTAGGATAAAGACAGGAATTCAGCAAGAATCCCCAACAAAAAATATCTATAAACATCTTGCTCCATGCTGTCTTAATAAATGTCATACAGTTCCTGCAGATTCTCTAACAGCAAATTCATGCAGTGAGCATCACATTCTTCTCCTGGAACCATCTTGAGTTGATGGCCAATTTCCCTGCTGGGTGTATCCAAGTGAAAAAAGAAACAAGGAAAGTAAACACCTGTTCAGTAACAATGTCGAGGTACTCTGTGGCATTTAAATGATGCTCATTTAGTCGTGTGTTTGCCAAGAAAACATTTTCTCTGTCATTACACCACCAGCAGCCTGTGCCTGGTTTTTGGTTCTTTTTTTTGCCAAATTCTGACCCTGGTCTCAGCATGCTGTATCATTATCCCATCAATGTGCCATTTATGCCTACTGGGCGACTGACTGGGCGACTGACTGGCCTTTTTTTTTGCAAATCACACCACTCTTATTCTAAACACCACAGGCTGCAAAAATGACCATTTCGAGGATGCTGTAACAGAAACATCTACAATAAACAGATGGAAGAAGGTGACTTAAATCACATGTCTGTTCTCTTCAGCATTTTTTATGTCTATGTTTTTCAAATGTGTGACTCAAACCCTGGAGGAGTGTGTGTTTTAAAGCATATTTGTTCTGTAGTGTTTAAAGAAAGAAGATTAAACACCATAATTCAACTGATGGTATTCTGGACTTATTGTATGTGTGTTCACAAACACATGAGAAGGTTACAAAAAGCAGAGTGTTGTTGATATGCTGCATAAAAACAAGTTTGACAGTTACATATGTTCATTTGAACTTTTAAGTGTAAACTCTGATTTGAACTCAGATGAAAGAGGAAAAGACAAAAACAGAAACACAGGTGAGAGAAAATGCTAAAGGAATACTTCAAATTATGGTAACTTAGAAAGAAAATTAGAAAGAAGAATTAGGTGGAATCAAGCCTGTGTATGTGTGTGATACCTCCATCAGTGCCTTCATCTGGGTTCTGTGTGTATCCAGCTCTTCAGTCAAACTTCCTCTCTTGACACTGAGCTCAGTCAGCTGAGCCCGCAGAGGAGTCACCACCTCGTAAAAACGCATCTGAACACACACAACACAAAGAATAAGTCACCATCTTCCCTGGCAGATTCAGCATGGACTGTGTCATATCTTGTCTCTCTGACCACCTTCATGAGGATTCAACTGGGTGGTGTAGAGATCAGGGAGAGCGCCCCTATACTTACAGCTACATATTCCTGTATGGAGATTTTGTCCTCAGGGAGGTCACGCAGCTCCTGGTACCTGTCCTGGGAGATGTCCAGATCCCTGAGAGATCTCCGCAGCTCTCCAGCCTTCTCGCACAGCTGTCGGTTGGTCTCTTCTAGCTGCTGCTGCCTGAGCAGGATGGCCTCCATCTCCTGTTTACGCAGACTTTGTTGCTTCCTAACGAGGACAGTCATTGTTAGAACAGTTCACATTTGTGCTTTATAACCAGCAAATGGTTATATATATACATCCCAGTGTTCCCACAGTACACTGTCCACCAACACCTCCACCTTTCTCACCTGTTCTCCTCCTGAGCAAGTTTGAGCTGGCTGTCCAGTCTCAGGGCAAACACTTGTTTCTGATGTAGAGCATCATTCAGCCTTTCCTCCAGCTCCTCAATCTGAAATAAACAGAACACGCAAAGAAACAATTACAGGACTACTCTTGCAGCAACGATCATTCTGAAAGTGGTAGCCTCTGCAGCTATAGACACAACCTGGGTTAATGCAAGCACATATGAACAGAAACACTGTCCTTCTTTCCTATGACTGTGCATCATCCCTGCTCTTCTACCTTGGACATATGGTCGGCCTTCATGTTGTCTATGATGAGATTCTTCTGAGAAAGCTCGATTTTCAGCAGCTGGACGTTGTGCAGGAGCTCTTTCCTCTCGATCAGCTGGCGGGTCACCTTCTGGGAGCCATCCCGCTGCTCGTCAGACGAGGAGACGTCCTCGGTGGTGGGCACGGTTGTCTCCAGGCTGATGTCCTCCGACTCGAGGTCCAAGGAGCTGGAGACGTTGGCTACGGTCGGCCTCAGCTGCTGCTTTTTGGGAGGCATGTTGTATTGTTTTGGTCCTGACTTTGAGCCCTCTTCTTTTTTGGTGTCTAACGTTAATTGCCGAGGCGAGCAGCAGAGATTACAAAAGATTAGAAAGTTAATTCACAGACATCGCGATATGTGACACTTAAACGTTAGTTTGAAGTAAAGAGCAACGAACCTCGACCTAGCACTACTATGACCAGCTCTTACGTTTAAAACATAAAACGCGCTTACACTTACTGACAGAAAATGTGATACAAAGCCTAAGCAGTAAGGCTTAGTCCCACAGCTGACAACCACACACGGTGAATTGTTTTTATTTTCAAGGGTCCCGCTCCGAACCGCCTGCCAACCGCCAACGGTTCGAGTACGGTAGCTTTGTGGTGGTTAACTACAGCGCCATCTGTAGTAATTCACGTGCAGTACCATCAACGCCCACTCGTCTATCACTGATTGCGACGTACTGGTCATACAGTACATCCTCCCAACCTAGAGGGCGCTATAGAATTAACAACTTCTGATGGAATTGGCCAACCAGCCTTCTTCTGTATTGTTTTCATCGAACAAGCATTAGTTGGCCAACCAAAACTAACCGCTCTCTTTAAACTTATTTTACATAAATACTATGAAATGTTTTTACGTATAATTTGTGTATAATTTCAGAACATAGTTTCTAAACAGAGATTAACGCACACGATTGTAAACGAACACACGAAGTCGAACTACACGAGATTCTCTAAACTCTGGGAAGGTTTTGTCGGCCCATTGAGTTAGTTTACGCCATAGACTAGAATGGTTTACACATGGGCAGCTAACTGTTTGCTTGCCAGTAGATGGTAGGGCGAAAAATACCGGGAATTAACCTTTCAGGGCTCTTATCGCCATCATGTTGAAATCTAAAACCTTCGTTAAGAAGACCCGGTCGGGTGGGGTGATGAAGATAGTGCGTGAGCATTATTTGAGAGATGATATTTGGTGCGGGAGCGAGGCTTGCACCGAATGCAAACAGGAGTCCACGGTGCTGCAGAAAGACGCGTGTATTGAGAGTAATCTCTGCTCCTACCCTCATTATCTGATCCCTGACACGAATGTGGTGCTACATCAGGTAAAAAGAAAAAAAAAAGCAGTTTTCCACTTCCCCTGGATTTCCAATTTCATACGTGTACTCAAAGAGAGATAGCAGTCTAATATGACGACTTATAGACATCGCCATATAATCTTACACACAAAGTTGTAGCCCCAGTCATTTATTAGGTAATACAACCTAACACCTCATGTATTATGATAATGCACGAGAGCTGAAAATAGGGTTTAACAGACCTCATGATATATGAGTGTGAATGAATAGCACTTCTTCTGGTTATCATAGTGATATTTTCCTTTTCACACAGCTGTATACTCTGCTTTGTGTGTCTTTTTATGACTACAATATTGGTGTGTTAACCAGTTGCATTGGTGGTCTAACATACATGTAGGTGATTCCTTGATTTAAGCAGTCAAAGCAATCATAATATCCCATTTATTATTATTATTATTATTATTATTTTTGAGAAGTTACATCTGAACAAGTCTGATTCGCCTTCCACCTTGTTTTTACATTTTCTGTGTCCTGCAGATTGACGTGTTGGAGGATCCAATGATACGTAATGTGATTATCCTTCAGACTGTGCTGCAGGAGGTACGCCACCGCAGTGCACCAGTCTATAAACGCCTGAAGGACATCATACACGAGAAAGAGAAACACTTCTACACCTTTACCAATGAACACCGCAGGTACAAAGACACCACTGACTTTTTTACTGTGTCACAACAGATTACTTGCATGATAATAACACATAAAAAGTAAAAGCATACAGAGGTGATCACTGGCAAAATACATTGGCCAGTTGCACATGAAGGTAGGTTTGTACTTGTTACCCTTGAACATTTATCCTCATAATTTCTGTTCCTCCAGAGAAACATTTATTGAACGTGAACCAGGGGAGAGCGCCAATGACCGCAACGACCGTGCAATCCGTGTGGCAGCCAAGTGGTACAGCCAGCACCTGAAGATGTTTGAGTCTGACACAGATGGGCTCAAGGTGGTCCTCCTCACCAATGACCAGGGAAACAAGCAGAAGGCAGAGGAGAGTGACCTGCTGGTGTACAAATGTACTTTGATACAGTAACAGTACAAAACTCTGTGCAATAAGAATACACATCCGGTTGGATACAAGCTTTCAGGCAGCATCAGTTGTGTGTATCCCTTTGTCACACACATTTATTCACTTACTTTCTAGGTGAAGAGTACATCAAGAGTCTAATAGCGAATCCTGAGCTTGTGGATCGTCTGGCATTGTCCAGTGATGACAAGGTAAACACACACAATCCACAAGAATTTGAACCTGTATCTACTGTTTTCACCCCTTCCGTTGGTTTGTGCTACACTATGGGACATCATTATATCTTTTTTTCTCTTTCTCTTGATTTCTTCTCCTCTCCTCCTGCAGAATGAGATCACGAGCAGTAAGGTGTTATTCCCAGAACACCTCCCCCTGTCCAGGATCCAAGCAGGAATTAAGAGTGGCTCCTTCCTTCAGGGCACCTTTAGAGCCAGCAGGGACAACTATCTGGAAGCCACAGTCTTTGTCCAGGGAGAGGGAGAAGACAGCACAGAGGTGTGTGTGTGTGTGTGTACATTTGTCAGAACAATTATCCAGAATCTGGAAATGTAAGGTTTTAAGTAAGCTGATTCACAACAAGTTAATAGACTATCAAGGTTCTGTACTGTCCCTTCTACTTGCTGCCAGGTTCTCATCCAGGGTCTTCAGAACCTCAACAGAGCAGTGCACCAAGATGTGGTAGCTGTGCAGCTGCTGCCGCGGAATCAGTGGGTGGCACCCTCCTCAGTCGTGCTGCAGGATGAAGGCACAGCGAAGGACGATGATGTTGAAGAAGAGGAGGAAGAGAAAGCAGTGAGTTGGGGTTTGACTTAAAGGAAGGGCAGTTAGACTGGTTTTGTCTCTGCTGACAGTTGAATGATATATCTATATGCTGAATGCTCTTATTTTTTTTACTGTGTAACCATGATAAGCTGGTTGCAGCCACTTTAATGTCCTCCATGTCGCTGTGTGTCTGAGCAGTTGAGGATATCGGCAGCTGAAGCAGCCAGGAAACCCACAGGAAAAGTTGTGGGAATCATCAAAAGGAACTGGAGGCCATTCTGTGGCATGCTCAATGTCTCCCAGATTAAAGAGGTGAGTTTAGACAACTCTATTAAACTCAGTTACTACCATCTTGTTAGAGATACAGGACTTTGTATGTATGTTTCTGTACAACAGGTCTCCCTCTCAGACTATAAAGACTATATCTGTTGATCTGTCTTTACTGTATACTGTACAAACTGTCTAGCAACTTCCTTTTCCTCAACACTGACCATCCCTTTTCTTTTCTGTTCAGTCAACCCGCCACCTTTTCACCCCAGCAGACCGCCGCATCCCTCGCATTCGTATCGAAACGCGTCAGGCATCCACACTGGCAGGACAGCGGATCATGGTGGCCATCGACGGCTGGCCCAAACACTCCAGATATCCAAATGTGAGTTGGAATCTCCTCAGACTGTCAAGTATTTGAGGCTTAGATGTCCTACTGTGAGTGATTGCATATCTACTTGCCAAATTTTGTTGCTCATGCCACAGTTCTCTAGCGTGACAGGTAATAATATTGTATAAAAAACAAGTTTGTGCAGAAAGAGAGATTGTTTCCCCCCCCCCCTCTTTGTCAGGGTCACTTTGTGCGCAGTCTGGGCGGAGCAGGGGAGAAGAACACAGAGGAGGAGGTGCTGCTGCTGGAGCATGACGTCCCTCACCAGGCTTTCTCTCAGGCTGTGCTCAGCTTCCTTCCCAAGATGCCGTGGGCCATCACACCAGAGGTAACGGGATACACAGTGTAGTATTCTGTTCCCAGTTTTGTCAAGCAGTGAGACTATCTGCCTATAAGTTGTAAGCACATATGAACCAGTATTTTAATCTGAATGTGTGTTACAGGACATGGTGAGGAGAGAGGACCTGAGGCATCTGACAGTATGCAGCGTGGATCCTCCAGGATGTACAGACATAGACGATGCCCTGCATTGCAGAGAGCTGGAAAATGGAAACCTTGAGGTACACATATTCTACACATTAAGTAGCAGTAGTGAGTTATGTGTGTCTATATTTCATATGAGTTCCTCTGCATGTTATTTGTTTGCTGTAGGTGGGGGTCCACATCGCCGACGTCAGTCACTTCATCAGACCTGGCAACGCTCTGGACAAAGAGGCTGCCAACCGTGGCACCACTGTCTACTTGTGTGGCAAGGTGAGGAGACCCAGACACATGAAGTTAAATCCTAATCAGTTATCACAACATGAGACTTTAAACTTCACTACTTGGGATTAAATTCACTGTCTTAACAACTGACGAGCATTGAAATTTTCAGTATTGTGACAACTAACATGCTTGCCTTGATAGTTGACTTAAGAATTTTTATCTATTCTTAAAAAGCTATTTGGCTCCAAAAAGCTGAGATAAAGCGATTTACCTATGTTTGATGTTGTGTCCAACAGAGGATTGACATGGTTCCTGAGCTGCTCAGCTCCAATCTTTGTTCTCTACGCTCTAACGTGGAGAGGTGAGCACTGAACTACACACACACATACACACACACATATCAGTGCTCCAACTCTTCCCAAATGTTCCAGTGAAAGTCCAGTGTGCTTTATACTTGAACTCTAATTAAAGCATCAAGTTAAAAGACTTGCAGTTCTATAGTCAAACTGTTGTTTGACCCTGCTCGCTTTTCTTTCATCAGACTGGCTTTCTCGTGTATCTGGGAGATGAACCATGAGGCTGAAATTCTAAAGACACGGTTCACAAAAAGTGTCATTAACTCCAAGGTACAGTGCTAAGATGCAGACAAACAACCACAGACAATACAGTGACTATTTTCTGGCATGATTTGCCATCCAGGTTATACTGTTATATCATCTTTATTTTCTCTTTTATTTTTCTCTCTATCGTGTGACCTGGTCCAGGCATCTCTGACCTATGCTGAGGCCCAGATGAGAATCGATGATACCACCAAGAATGACGATACCACAAAGAGCCTGCGGGGTCTCAACAAACTAGCCAAAATCCTCAAGAGGCGGAGGATAGAGAAAGGGTAGGAAGAATGTATTTACAAAATGTGGGATAGCACATTGTAATGCTTTGGGCTGAAAATGCTGTTGGCTAGTGATTTTGTTTTTGTTTTTATATTTGTTTTTATATACTTTTTATATTTGTCTATACATGGCTCAGTTACTCTCATAATGAGGACACATGCATTCACTGACAACTGATCAGAACTCCTATAATGACAAAATATTTAAACCTCACTGTATTTAACATGAATTGTGCTCTGTATTGTATTTGATGTCCCTCAGGGCGTTAACGCTGTCATCCTTAGAGGTCCGTTTCCACATGGACAGTGAAACCCACGACCCCATTGACCTCCAGACCAAAGAACTCATGTAGGCAACTTCAAAAAGGAGCATTTTTCATAATCCTTTTGAACCTTTTCTCTATCAAAGCTTTTTTTAGCGTGTCGTGCTGTGTTTTGGATGTCTGTAGATAAACTAATCTCTCACTTATTAGGGAGACAAACTCCATGGTGGAGGAGTTCATGTTGCTGGCCAACATTTCAGTTGCCCAGAAGATTTATGATGAATTTTCAGAGTGTGCTCTGCTGAGGAAACATCCAGCGCCTCCTCCATCCAACTACGACATCCTGCTCAAGGCTGCAAAGTCCAAGGTGAGTGAAGACAGATGGTCCTGCATAAACATTGCTTCACTTTTCAAGTTATATCCTTTTTGAATTGAATTCATTTGCCCTGTTATGAAAGGAGGATGTAACTTAAGAAGGTGAGCTGAGTCAACATTTAAGAGGGAATATGCTTTTATTTCGTACTTCCAGTGGTCAGAAATGTTGCCAAGAGACAAGCAGCTCTACAACTGGACAGTACAGAAGTATTTACAGGCACAAAAGCAAACAACCCAGTAAATCAGTGGTTCCTAGCCTGGGGGTCGGCCTTTTTTTTTTTGTAATTTTTTTTTTTATGTCTTATCAGGATGTTGTGATCCACACGGATTCAGCCAAGGCTCTGGCTGACTCTCTTGACGTGGCCAAAGTGGACGGCTTCCCGTACTTTAACACGCTACTGCGCATCTTGGCCACTCGCTGCATGATGCAGGCTGTCTATTTTTGTTCTGGCATGGACAGCGATTTCCACCACTATGGTCTTGCCTCACCCATTTATACACACTTCACATCACCTATTAGGAGGTATGAAAACAGATAACTCTACAGATCTTGACTAAATGCGTGAGGTCGGGCCTTTAAAACAAAGATGTGTGCGCAATTGCCAAACCAGCCTGCAGCTCTGTCTAAACTCCATGTCATCCATATTGTTCCCTCTTTCTCTTTCTCCTGTTCACCTGCTTTGCTACACAGGTATGCAGATATTATAGTGCACCGTCTGCTGGCAGTGGCTATTGGAGCAGACAGCACCTACCCAGATTTAATGGACAAACATAAGCAGTCAGCCCTCTGCAACAACCTCAACTACAGACATAAAATGGCTCAGTACGCACAGAGGGCATCTGTGGCCTTCCACACACAGGTAAACACATATGGACACAGTGGTTCGATTTATGTTAACTTGTTTGGGGCTTATATTTTGAGGAGAACACTGCGTAAATTCATGCTTTTAACACAAATGATCTCTTTGCAGTTGTTCTTCAAGAGCCGAGGCATCCTTAACGAAGAGGGATTTGTTCTGTTTGTGAGGAAGAACGCCATCATTGTACTCATCCCAAAGTTTGGCCTGGAGGGAACAGTCTTCTTTGACGGCAAGGACAAAACTGCCCCAAACCTTGTCTATGATGAAGAGGTATAAACTCTTACTTGAATTCATTTCACTTTACAACATTTGAAAATAAAAGCAGTGACTAGTTTGTGCTTTAGTAACCTAATTTCTTCATATATATGTTTTTACAAATTATTTGATAAGTGTTTAAAACATCTTTTTGCGTTTAGGGGCCCACTCTGACTATAGAGCAGCACACCTTCCACATATTTGACAAGGTGAAAGTCACAATCAGCCTGGACGACTCCAATATTCAGCACCAGAAGATCCGCATGGCTCTGATTGATCCTGTGGTAAGGACTGATTACAGTGGACTTGGGTTTCCTACTTTAACACTTAGTTCACTTCTGGTACTACTATGGTTACTTTTTATATCTTTAATTTTAGCCTAAAAGATTTCTTTTCTCCTGTTTTGTGATTCAGCTAATCAACTGTAGCATTTCAAATTATTTTAAAGGGGAGTTTAACAAGCTGTTTTCAGTTAGTCCTAATAAGAAAACATTTAACGTAACATTGCATACATCTGCTTCAGCTCGTTCTACAAGTTCATTGTCTTTATTTCAGATCTCTGGTGTGAGTGTTCCAGCCCCAGATGTTGGACCACAGGCCAAGAAACCAAAGCTGGACCAATGACGAAGAAAGCAACAGAGTAATTCACCAGAACCACCAGCTGATCTTGCAGATGAAGAATTAGTAAAAGTTCATAAAAGAGAGAGTTTGGACTCTTTGATGCATTGACACAGTTAACTGTTATATTTTGAGCAAATGTGTCCATTTTAATATGTCTGCCACAGTGAAACCACTCTGCTCTTGATTTTACATGATTTAAAACACACACAAATGCAGTATAACTTGTCAACTAGAAGGCAACTCAGTCATTAAAGTGTTTTTTTTTTTTTACCTACATGGTTCTGTGTGTTTTGTCGGACTAGCATGAAACTTTATTTGTAAAACCTAAAGAACTTGTGGTGAAAGTGTTTCATAGCGCTGACAGAGCTTAGTCATTGCTATCCACAGCCTTGTTAGCTACCCTGAGTTAAGAGTTATGTACAAAACGAAGTATAAGTATTCTCACTATCAATATTTGACAATTTTCATCATTCAAAATTAGAAGTAAATTCATCACCTCCCCTCCAATTATTTAATCCTACTAGACAAAATGCTTTATATATATTATATACCAAAGTACTCAGTCCTGAAATGAAATGTTGTAGAGACATCCCAGCTCAAAAATAGTGTGTCCTCAAGTCAGACAAAGAATTCAAGTCAATTTAATGTGGCAACGATCCAGCCCATGTTTAAAATATTGAAAAATGGTAAACAAATGGCTCAATCAGCTTTTGATAAACAAGTAGCATTATTCAGTGCGTGTTACGTTGGAATAAATATTCTAACGATCCAAATAAGATCCACAAGTAACCTGAAATTTAACAATTCTTACTCATTCAGTGAAAGGGAAAAAAAAGCTCTTGTGATATAAAAACATCATGATAAAGTTTTATAAAAACATAAATACAGCTACAAATCTGATGTCATCTGAAAGTCAATCACGTCAGCACCAAATAAAATGAATGAAATGATGGCATTAGCATCAATACAGCATTCAAGGAGGTTACTGTTGTGCAAGTTTTATACAGAATTGACTTTTTTCTTCCCCTTTAACCAGACCAGTACACTGGATTTTGTTTAGAATTATAGAGTTTCAAGTGTCTTGCAGTGGGACTAAGATGGGTTTCTCCCTTCTAAACCGTGATAAAACATACTGTGGTAAAGCATTTTCTTTTAGTCCTGCAACTTGAACTTTAAACCTTAAAAGAACAAATAACCACTTACGAAACCCTTCACCTCTGTTCATTGTTCATATAACAGTTGGCACCATTCACCCTAACCAAATTAATTCAACATTAATGCTTCAATCATATTGTAAACGTTGTATTTGACTGCAAAATCATCATTGCAAGCTTCCACTGGAGCAGGCGTCCCTTCGCTCAGTGGTGAGGATAAAATACCTGGAGAATAATAAACTTCATTTTAGTATGATGAAAAGGAAAATGAGAAAGACCTTGAAATAATAAAGCTTTTCAGCATGCATTCTTTAACAGTAAAGTCTACAAAATAGTTGAGTAGTACATTTTAAATAAGTGCAGCTATTGTATTAGGTAAGGTACAAACTTGCATATCCATATCCACAACCCTGTGTATGTCTGTAAAGGGTGAACAGTACCTTTACTTTAGTGTGTCTAGTGAGTTGGAGGGCTTCCTCTGCCAGGTTTGAACTGAAGGACTCTTTGCTGTGACTATCTGAGCTGAGGCCATCAATAAGACTGACGGTGCCTGCTGAGGTAGTGTTGTACCCACTGTCCACCTGAACAAAAGCAAAAGGGAGTTTGTCAGAAATATCCAATTAGACTGTGAAATAACCAGCAAGACCAATCATGATAATCATGTTAAATGTAAAGTGAAACAGGGCACTGCTCCCACAAACCTGCATGCTGGAATCGTAGCGTATGCTGCTTCCCTCTGCCAGAAGAGATACAAACATCTGAGAGCTTTCCGTTCCCGACACATTGCCCATACGAGAGCTGGTCAGCTGTCCCGAAAGCCCCCCAGCTTCCTCCTCTTCCTCTTCCTCCAGTCTCCCTTCTATTCCAGTCTCCTTGTCCTCCTCCATTTTCACAGGTTCCATAACATCCAGGCTAACTCTCTCAGTGTCAGTGGAGTGAGCATTGTTCCGGACCAGGGGTGACAATGGGTCTAGCTCCATAGAGGGGAGAGAGGAAGAGGAGGAGGAGGAGGGGAGTTGGTCCTCCACCTCCTGATGGTCTTGGACCCTAGGGTTGAGGATGGGGGAGATGAGGGGAGGGGAGGCCCAGCAGCGGACTCTGGGCCTGGGCTTGGGTCTGGAATTGTGCTGGGGCTCACTGTGGCAATGGAGCTGGTGTGGGGAGCAGCTGCGGATGGGAGAGCAACCTTCAACAAATGGACTCTCGTTGCAAGAAGTAACATCCACAACCAGGGGAACACCGTGTGGAGTCAAATTGCTCGGCTGCTTCCTCTCAGCTAGAGACAGAACACAGATTTATGTTAGGAAAAAAATAGCTGACATCACATTTTTAAAAATGTTTCCAATTCTACTTTATTTTGGAAATTACAAAATTTGGTTACGAAACAAATGGTCTACCTGAGCCTGTGGGCGTGCGTGTTGTATGTGCAACAATAGGAGAAATTGTGGGGGAGACCAGTCCTGCAGGAGACGACCTATCAGGGAAAAGAGGACTGTTGATGCTGCCGAGGCTGCAGTCACGGAAGCGGCCATGCTGGATGGGACTGGATGAGAACTGACCCTGTAGTTAAGACAATGCAAATTAATTTTCATTAACAGTGTTAACGGATGTTAATGTAACTTAAATGAACAGTTTGATCCAAATGCAAAAACACTTCTCCACTCACCGTAGAGGGAGTTGGCGCTGACACACCACAGGACAAAGGGGAGGAAAAGACAGATGATCTGGCTTCTCCCTCAGAACCTTCAACCCCACATACAGCTTCCTGTCCCCGGGTTAGAGAAAGCTTCTCCTGCCTGACATGGCTTCTCTCCGGGCTCGGAGGGCTGGAACTGTCAGAGCCACTGTAACTGCCCTGGCCATCGAGGAAGAGTTTTCGTCGTAAAGAGGAGGAACTAAGACTCTCCTGCACAGCATCGCATGGTTCCTCGTAGCGGTAATATTCGCCTGAGGAAAGGGAAGAAACAGACAGACAAACATGAGGACTCGACGGTAGAATACACGCTTATGCTCTGAATTTATTGTGCTGGCATTTATTGAGAGGCTTACCTAGTACTTTCTCCAAATCAAAAGCCAAAGGTAACGAAAGGGTTGTCTGACAAGCAACTGTACAACAAACATGATGGAGAGAAATCAAACACAACTTAGGAAACGTTGAAAAGAAAGAAGAGATAGAGCACTATTTGCAGAAAATAATGTGGACACGCCAACCTGTGATTTTTTCTGGCTCTTCTGCAATCATTGGAGACACAGAACCTACAGGGTGCAAACAAAACAATAAAATGAGAATGAAATGCTTAAAAAATGCTTTAAAAATATGCAAAAGCAGAATACAAAATGAAAGACAAATACCAGGATAAAAAGGGACATAAATCTAACTATAGAAGAATTTCAGGAGATAACTTACTTTTCTTACACATCTGAGGGGCTTTACGAGCGTTTGGTGCTGCCCAGGGGGATGGCACGATGGCTCCTTTGGTGAAAAACTTAATTGGGGGACACATAAATGATACACTTACAAAACGAATCTATAAATCATTAAAATTTTACACCCCTGTCATTGTACAATAGGATTAGATTTAATTGGGATCCCATACCTGCTCAATAGCATTCTGACGCTTCTCCTCAATGTCAGAATCCATCCTAGATGTTTCAAAGAAAAAAAGTTTTGTCACTTGAATTCCCTGCCATCTTTAATGTGCATACAATTGTATCTATCTGCCACAACTATTGTGTTTCAGTACGTACCTTGTCTGGCTGAGGTAAAAAGACTGTCGCTGGATTTCCTCTGGGTCTATGTGCACAGGTAGAAGACTGGCCATTTCATCAATAGACCAGTTAAACTTGGGTGGAGTCTGGGGGACAGACAGATGAGGAATTGAATAAAAGACTATATATTCCTTACAGCAGAGCAAGACTTGTGGACGTAAAACAGCGTTTAGACATTGGCAGAAAAGGTGTTTCTCTGTGCGTGTGCCATACTGCAGTAGGTAAGATTTGAGGTGATAGGTGCGGGTAGTGTGTTCAAACTTACAGCTTTACAAGACTTGGACTTGAAGACAGACGGACTTGGCACCAAGGGTTCACGGAGGTGGTGGTAGTCATTAGGACTCTCAAAGGGGTTTCTTATGTAAGGCCTGCCCGGAGTCTCTGGGGTGATCTGTAGCTCAACATGGTCCCCCATCTTAGCTAACAACAAGGAAAAGGAAAAATTGCAGGAATAAAATTGTGAAATCATAAGAACATAATTCAAAAGTCCGTCTGTATCTAGTTAGCTTGGTGTGTTAGCTAAATTACTTCCCCTGTTTCTATAGCGTTAACGAGCTTTCGAAAGACGTAACTATTGTACAAAGTGTTAACAATGTTATGTTACACAAAACTTTACTTAAACAATTCAAGGTACTTTTAAATATTAACTTTATGCGTTTCATTGTTGGTACTTACAATTGTTGATGAGCCAGGACTGTGAACACACAGCTAAAAAACAACTTCCATTGAGGCAGCGACAGAGAGGTTCAAACGTTTATTTCAATTTCGCCCACAGGGCCCGCTAGCCAATAGGAATGCCGCAGGAAGTTCCTGGAAGCCAATCAAAACAGAAATGCATGTCGTCACTTCCTCCGCCAGTTTCGCTAGTGAGTTTAGCAGGCTAAATAGCTAACTGGCTACTAATGTTGACTTTTAATGATTTATAATATTTGGAGATATTGTCTAAAATGAATGCAAAACGTTTAAAGTCTAGCTGAACCCTTTGCAATAGCTTACCTAGTCTTCTATCGCGCCAGAGACCTCTTCAAGTCTTATTTGTTAGCCACCTGCTAGCAAGCGTTGGCTAATTATATTCATTTAACATCATGGCAAGTGCAGCGAGTGCTAACCTAAATGCAGTCCGGGAGACAATGGACGGTAAATATATAGATGTTTATCTGATATACTTGCAAAATAACTTCAGTAGCAAATAAACTGGCTTGTTTTTTCTAACCCCTAAATTATCGTTTTGGTCACAAATAGAGCGTGCAGCAGTCAGGTTTTACTGCTACAAAATCTGAATAGGTTTAACAGGTCAACTTCTTCCCGCAACAGTGCTGCTGGAGATTTCCAGGTTGCTGAACACTGGTTTGGATATGGAGTCTCTGTCCATATGTGTGAGACTGTGCGAGCAAGGCATCAACCCAGAAGCCCTGTCGGCTGTCATCAAGGAACTGCGTAAAGCATCTGAGTCTCTCAAGGTACAGAAACTGCCCCAGATAGAGCAGTATTGTTGGAAAGAATGGTTTTTGTTGTAGGGACAGAGGTGATTTAAACTCCTTGGTTATATCCTAGCCTCGGTTTTCACTATTCAAATGAGGGATGTTGATCATCAGTCAATTATTTTTTGAAAAAAAAAATAACCTATGATCAGTTAAGTACTGAGAAATAGAGGAGGTGAAATAAATAGATCATTACAAGCACATAAAATTACAATAATATAAGAATATATACAGTAAGACAATTAAAAAATATGTATCAGCTGTCAGAGATTCTGCCTTGCCATTTGAATATCTCTGGGTGTATTAGGCAATTATGATGTGCTTCAGAGCAATACTGGATCTTTGCTATTTGATGGGTTATCTTGTTTTTTAAGATAGTTGGTTAATTATCCCAAAAGAGATATTGTTGTTTCGTTATTCTATCCATAAACATTTACCTGATTTTCCAGAAAACAAATCATAACTCATTTTAAAATTGCACATGCATTATGGTAGTCTACCTATATCTCCTTCTCCTAACAGGTTTGTACTACTGAATTTGGCTATCTCTGTCATCTTTTCATGAGTACGTGCACTCTTGAACCATAATATCTGTTTTTATGCTAAACAAAGTGATATTTTTGATGTGGAACTTAAATATTCTGATTGACAGCATAATTAAGGGAACATTTCAATCACTATCAAAGACAGCTGCTAATAGGAAAATATCTTGTCATTTAGACAACAGGGATGATAAGTTGTCATCACAGAGAGTCTGTAAAAAGTCAAATATGCACAATGTGAGTCCCTAATATTTGTTTTGGTATAGCTTTTGTGTTTTTCTCACTTTATCAAGCTTCCAGGTATCCTTTCCCTCTCTTTTATTTTACCTCAATTTTGCAAACATATTTCAGAATTTGGCTTTGTCCTGTGGCTATAAAACAGGCGTAGTGAGAAAAATATAATGATCTAATCATGATTCATGATGATGCATCACCACTGTATCTGCATTTTCTCTCTCAGGCTTCTGAAAACTCTGTAAACTGAGGATGAAAACAGATAACCCCAGTTTGGGACCTTTAATGGGATCATGCCCTGTTCCTGGATCTGTACCATGGGCTCTCCAGCCAGTCAGATTTGTGTTTGTGTTGGAAGCCTGTCATCTGCACCTCCTCAGTGACAAATATACTCCTATTGTGTGCTTTGACTTGTGTCAGAGTTTTTGTGTCGAGGTATCAGCCCCAGTCCACTTCCCAAACACAAGTTCTCTCCCAATATGAACACAAAGCCTTTCTCCCTTGAGGCTTCCTCCAAGTTTCTCCTACCGCCATTTGTAAATTGTAAGGTCAGAGAGGTATTAGCGTTGTCATTCTGCCTTAATTTAAAAGCATAACTTAAATTTCTGACAGTCAACTTATGTTGCACTTTTGAGGAGGAAATGTATTTTGTTTTGTTTTTTATATCTATAATTTGTTAAAAATTGTTGTTGTTCATTGTTCATTTTGTGTAAGTTTAAAGCATTTCTAACTCAATCCTTTTGCCATTTCTATTGTCCACATAACCATTAATAATGGAAGAAACTGTAAATTAAAATGTTGCAGTCAGCAGCCACCAGGTGGTGTTGTGTCATTCTTATTACAGTCTGAGGTATAGGTCTTCACTGGGTGATTCGAACTGTCCAAGTGTCCAGTCTCATGGGTTCTCCTCATACTGTTGTTTAACCGCAATTAAATACTGTGATCTCATCAGATAGTTTTTAAAATCACAGTTTCACATTAATTTGTTTTTTTGTGTCTTGATCCCATTTTAGAAAGCAGCAAAGCATTTTTAACAGGCCTCTTGTTATTAGAAGCTGAATTTTCTGAAGCATTTTACAAAGGAAATGATCTTTCCTGTCACACTAGGTGAAAGGGGCAAATATATTGGTAGAACACTGCACAGCACAATAGAAAACAGACTGTGCAGAAGTGATCACATCCACAGCCAACATACTTTACAAAAGAGAAGACACGAACAAGGGTCATTCATTACAGCAGGATGTCCTGAAATCTTGACCTCCCTCATGTTTGTACTCTATCCACAAAAAAGTATTTGAGATATATATTGCAAACTTGACAAAAAAAAGTGTGCCTTTGATCAACCAGAAATGAAACCGCTACATCATGTAGACTGTCTAACCACACAGAGCATTGTTTTGTTTCGCCACTGTCTGTAAAATAGCTCTATTCATCTTCTAGACGAGGGAAAATGCTGAGAGCACAGAACATTCCTCCACAAGCCAATATAAAGGCTAGGAGCGACCTCTCATCCACATAGGCTTGTATCTGTAGCTTGCGTGCGTGTGTGTGTGTGTGTTATGTGTGTCCCTCTACGTGTGTGAGTTTAGGTGTTCATGCAGCGCTGTAGATGTCTACAAATGAGTAGCCCCTAAGCCATCTGACAGTAACGCCTCACCCCTCACAGGCACACCACAGAGAAAGCCGGTGAGTGAGCAGGAGAGAGTGTGTGTGCGTAAGCATTTCTGTCTTCTTCTGCTTTGTCTCGCCATCTTGACTGACAGGCTGTGAGTCTAAATCTCTGTACTGCTGCTTTGATCTCTTAACACAGTATCTCTCTGTTCCTCAATACCAGCATCGTGTTAGCCAAGTATGAGAGGCATACAGATACGGTGCAGTGGCTCTCCTTGATAGCCCATAAGCCTGAACAACCCCTGGCCTCCGTGGGGGGTGGGTTGCATGAGATGTTGATGGAGGGAGACCCACATTTAGAATCCTTTTCTTTTTACAAAGGAAAAGAGTTATGCATGGCTTGATTGGCTACTGTGGGCGTGGGATTCAGGATGCATTGCTCTCTGTTTGATGTGTTTGAAGGGTTTCTCCTGATCCAAACTGGCTACTTTGATCTCTGTAAAACAAAATATTCCCAAATCCCATAGTCCTGACTGAGAGATTAGCGTCCATATATGCATAAACATCTAAGAGGTGTTCAACTAGGGCACTGGTCAGGTCACATGACTGTATAAACTTAAGAGGCAAGCAGGTCCTCACATCGGAACTTCTGAAGGTGTTTATGTTTGTACGTCTGATAATTATCCAGGCCGAGGATTATTTTTCTGATAAATGAGGGCAGTCTCATTTAAAAGTGAAAGATCTATGTGTTGCAATTATGGTTCAGGTGTCTGCAGTGGATATTATAAAAATAATTAGACTGGACTGATTAGAAGTTTCTTATGTATAAAGAAGGATGGTCTGTTGATGTTTGTACAAACCTAAATTACACACGCATTGTCTCATGAAAACATCTACTGTGTAGAGCCTTATGTGAGGCAGAGTTAAACCAAAAGTCAAAGATCTCTGCGCAGTTATGTTTAGGTTACTAATTACCATCAGCCAACACACAGGTTTAATGGTCTCTCTGCAGAGACGAGCCTTTGTTTGTTATGCCCATTTCATGTTTTATTGCTTGTTATATGGTTATATCAGGGCTAGAATTTATTTTTATTTTTTTTGCTAAGTTCATCTGGTTGAGTAATTTTTTATTTTATAAAAAAGGCTTTATTTGTGTTTTAGAAAGGGAACTTTTTGCGTTATATCTAAAATGTTATGTTCTTGTTTTTGTCTGACAAACGTAATGGTATGCAATGGTATTTTTTGGCTTCTTGTGCATCCATGACACAATTAACAGTGGTGGAAAGTAACTCAGAATATTAAGTATTAAAGTTCTAAGTACAATTCAGAGGTACTTTTACTTTACTTCAGTAATTCAATTGTATGCTACTTCATATTTTTACTCCACTGTATAATCCACATTATATTTACTATATTACAACTATAGTTATTTAACTGAGTTTAAATAACATTAATATGCACATAAATATGATGCATTGTTATACATTTAATCACTAAACAGTACATAAAATAGGTCAGCTATTACATTAAAATGCTGCTTACATATTAATGCATCAGCAATAATAATCCAATTGTATAATAATTACCTCTGCCAAGGAGGTTATGTTTTCATCCATGTCTGTTTGTTATTTTTCTTTGTCAGCAGGATTACGCAAAAAAAGCACTGAACTAGCTCATACCAAATGTGGTGGAGGGATGGGGCATGGGTCGGGGAAGAACCCATTAAACTGTGGTGTGGATCAGGTTAAAGGGGCAGATCCAGATTTTTTCAAAATCACTTTCCTTATTGTTGGTAGGTGGGGGATTTTAATTTTTTTTTTAAAATTTTGTCAGTTTCTCAGGAAATAATGTGTGGACTATGAGCAGGAAACAACAAAAAGCCTGTTTTAGTCTTACAGCTAACATTAGCTGCTACTGAGTTACTGGTCATACCAGACCAGTGAAGACTATCGCAGTAAAACCCCTAAGTTAATTTTAACACACACTGCAGCTTTAATTTATAAAAGGAAGATTGTGTTATTTCTTCTTTTCAAAGTTATGTAGTACCGCTTTAAGTAAGATTTTGAGGGCAAGAGTTTTGCTTGTGGTGGACTATTTTTACACACTTACTTTTGTTTAAGCTACCGCTGACTGAAAAGGCACTGTGAACTACTGTATATAACTAAGCTGATAGCTGCATATTCTTAATACCCAAAAACCCATTTATTTGACACCCTACATCACAGTATAGTCTGACGAGATTGTACTTACAGGTTTGGCACTGAGGTGACTGATTTATTAATATTTCTGTAACTGATTGAGCCTGTCTGGCCCTCATCTCTCACCAATATGAAGCTTCACTGACTGCATTTGCCCTGAGAGGAGCTCTGTGACCTTGTAAGATCTTACTCCAATACACCTCCCTTGATTAAATACAGGCCACACTTTTACACTGTAAGATTATACTATTTAGGCCCCAATTAAATTCATAGCAAGGAAATTGGATCGTAAACTCTTTAAAGGACCGTTAACAATCATTAGACAGGATAATGGCATGGCAATCAAAATATGTTTAAAAAAAAAAAACTTCCAAAGTCTTTTGGTGACTTTGTTGTTTTTGGACATTTTCCAAGCAGATTAATGTAGAATTGATTGATTTACAGTTGTAATTAGCTGTCTTCTGCATAGATGCATAATAATCATACATCTCCCTGCCTGTTTTAATGTATTAATTGGTTTCATTAACAAAAGCAGTTAATTGAATAACAATTAACAAAGTTGGTGATGGCATCGACACAGCGCAGTGCAAACTCCCTTGTGTTTTCCCTATGATGATAATGAAACCACCTTTTTATCAGATTGGAATTTTGTGTGTTGGACTATGTAATGACTAATATGATATTGGGCTTATTAGTTTATTCGAGTGGCTCACTGAGGCGTTAAGCTGGTATTGAACATGTTGTGTTTAACAGGTAGGCACCATATGCTGCCTTAATCAGACATTGGAATCACATTTGGTTGTTAAATTGTCTTCTAATAAAAGCAGGTAGTAAAACAACTTGAGCTAATTCAATTTCAGGCGAGTTTGGGTGCAGTGAACAGCTGTTCATATTTGTTGAATTGTTTTAACATGCTCTCTCCTTTTTTGTTTTTCTTTTCTTTTTCTTTTTTTTCTTAAGGTTTAACTGCAACAGCCTGTTTGTTCCTCAACTTTTCTTGTAGAAAATAGAGATGGAGGGTGGGCTAGCTGTCCACTCTCCTTAAAAGAAGACAATACCAGGCATATTGTAGTGACAGCTTGCATTGTGTGCGCGTGTGTGTGTGTGTGAAAGAGAGGGAGAGAAAGGGGACAGGAGAGAGAGAGAGCCTGAGTGTGTGTATGTTAGAAAAACAGAAAAATATAGAGAATGTGTGTGTGTGTGTGTGTGTGTGTGTGTGTGTTTGTGCGTGCGCATGTGTGTTACAGTGACAGCTTGTATTCTCCGTGATTAATGATGTGCTGTGTGACTTGATAAGTGCTTCGGAGGACCAACGCTTGTTTCAATTAGACCTTGTGAAGGTCGCGACGCCGCGCCGGCCTCTCATTATCATATCCATAATCAATCCACATTATCATAGGGGAATGTGGAATGGATGTGTGATATCTTGGTCATACACACACACACACACACACACACAGAGATGAGCACACACAAAGACACCTAATCACATACCAAAACACAATGACATACTCTCTCACTCACAAGAGCACACACACACCCTTCACTCCAAGTTGATTTGAATCATAACAGTGGCTGTCGGAACGGATTGTCTGTTCAGATTAAGAGTGTGTTTCTGAGAATTAAGCAGCGTTGATGGTGGTGGCATTTCAGATCTCCTCTGCAGACACAAATGCCAAAACATCATTCTGTCACCCCCCCTTCTTCTCTCTCACACAACCACATATACGGCCTAATGCACACACACACACACACACACACAGATACACGTACACACTTAACCAGGACCCTGGGGCATTTTTAATAGAGGCGAAGTGATTCGTATGTTTTTACTCCTCTAATGAGAACAGATTGAGTGGTATTTACACTTCATCGGCTGATCTAACCACCTACACATTTCCCTCATGCTTCTGCTGCTCACTGGCCAAAACAGACATGTGGAAAGGACCAGAGCTTGGCTTTCAAACAGCAACACAACATGAACATTATCTTTGTCTCTTTGGCTCGTGGTGGCACAATGGCACGATAAATATGAACTGTTAAAGCAGAGAGACTACATTCAGATTTAGTTTCTTTAAAGATGTTGTGTGTATTTGTCTCAGAAAGTAAAAACTGTAAAGAAAAGGCAACTGAAACTGGATTCAAATCTCTGGCAAGGAGGGGATGACCCATTTGGGATCTGACTGTTATTTCCCAGTGAATCCTTAATTTAATCAGCCAGTCTACCTGAGATTGAAACATATACCAAAAAAAAAAAAAAGCCTATTTCCTCCAAAAATATTCTAACAAACATCGACTATATGATACAATAACATGAACTGAGGCAACTGTTGAAGGTTAAATCTTAATAATCACACTACTGAAGCAATTAGAGGAATCAAAGAAGATATAAAATATTAATTAACTCAGTAATATTTTGTGAAGGGAGAATATTCCCAGGTGGTCAAGATAGATGGTTTGCAAAGTCTGAGGAAATGACTTTAAAGCACTAAAAAGAGGATGCCACTGATTTAGTATTAGATTACTAACTGCTGGACAGTTTAAAAATCAAAATTGATGCAGAAGAACCAGAATTTTTTTTAAAAAATTCCATGCATTGTTCTTCCCTGTTGCCTACATTACCCACAATGCAACAGAACCGCATGCAGCTCAGGCAAAGATTCAGGCATGCTATGATAGGAGCTGCTACAACTTTTTTCACTTACACACTGGTAGTCCCCAAGACCTGCTAGTTGACTTTAATGTGTGAAATCAGCAGAGTTCCCCTTCAGTATCACACAGTTCAAGTATGAATTTGTTCCTTTCTTCCCCTCTGTATCACATCATGTTTTTACACTTCAGTCACTGGAGACATTTTGCATGAAGTATCAGCTCATTGTTTCATATCAAGGGAGTTTAAGCACAATAGCTGCTGTATGAATTAAACCTACGACCTTCCTGTTGTGAGACAAAGTCACTTCCCACCAGGGCATCCTGCAAACTACAGTAACTGGTTTACACCGTGGTTGCTCACATCTTGGATGGATGAACTAAAATGAAAAATTAAACAAAATCTAGCATCTAAGGTCGTTATCACTAATCATCTCTTTACTGTGGGATATTACTCATCAGGACCTTGTTTATGCCACTTTTTGTAGATTACCTTGGTTTGTAATATATCAGCAATTCTATTATCAGATGGTGCCACAACCTTAAAAAGTTGCAGAGCTCTGGTCTGGGAGGTTAAAACCGAACATTTCACTGCTTATTAAACAGTTTAAGGTGGGAATTTACAACATGAATCAGCTCTGCTTAACACTGATGGCTTTATCGGTGTATTTTCTACAGATGGAGAAAGAGAGTCGTGACATTTCTTTTTGGCAAGGAAAAGGCCATACTCAGCAGGAGTTATCAAAGGCAAAAAGTAAAAAGTTCGAGTTAGCTATCTCTCCCTCTCTCTCCCCCTCTCTCTCTCTCTCTCTCTTCCCCTGGAGATACTCATGTTAAGCATAATTAAGCAGATTTGATTAGCATCAAGCCTGGCTTCCTCTCTTGACTTTTAATGAATGTAAATCTACCATCTACATCCTAAAGATTAATTTCTGCCAATTAAAAAACACAAGAGGGCTTATTGGGGAGAGGGGGAGGGGGGTTGGGAGGAAAAGAGTGTTAAAGTCCTTTGAGTTGGAGTACAGTCGGAGTTTTATCCTCTTCCCCCTTGTCTTATGGTGAGATGGTCTCTGGAGATCTGTGTCTCTCTCTCTCTCTCTCTCTCTCCCCCTCACGACCAAGATCATTATCAGCACAATGTTCCGTGAAAGCCACTTTGAAAGGACTGTGAACTCCATATGTAAATGATGGGAGTGTGTGTCTGAGTGTGTGTGTGTGTGTGTGTGCGTGCATGCATGTGTGTGTCTGTGCTGGATGAGGAAGCGGTACAGGGAACAGGTAAAGGGGTCAATTTGTCAAACCAAGGTTACTGGCCCCCTCATGAGCTCTTGTACTGTCCCTCGTCTCTCTGATTAAGAGTCCTGTCTGAATCCTTCAGATTCACATTCAGATTCAGATTTTTGCTGATTCAAGACCATGAAGGTGTGGAGTGGGAAACAACATCATATTAACGACAAAATGATGGCACGAGGCAGCAGTGATGCAGAGGTATAACATCCTCTCAGACTGCACCTGATTTACATGTAATTTTTGGCTTATCCAACTGTAGAGACAAAATTAAATTAAACATAAATGTGCTGGCAATTTGCCACTTTTTCCTATATTTCAATATGCTTGCATTCTTACCTTCACATGAAAACATACTGGTTGTCATTACAAATGATACAGACCCTTTTTCCTATCAAAGCTTATATTAATTCATGTTATCCTGTTTAAATTTAAACCTCTACATTGCACATAAATATCAGACACTGACAAACCTATATCTTGGAGCACTTCTTTACAAACTGACCTGATTTCATATTTGGTTGCAAGAAAAAAAAAGAAGTTCAATATGCATGATGTTTTCCTTTGATGAACGATGATGCTCTCAAGTGTCTGTTTTTGTGTTTTATTCTAAAGCACCCTGTTGGCTATTATCAAATTTAACAAAGTCTCTCTGATGTGTTATTCATATTAAGTAATATTTAGAAAAGGATGTGATGAATATTTGCTTTGATGAAAAATAACTACAGTAATCAGATCATTATTCTCAGGGATTATACAACTACATAACTATTAGTCCCAAATGATGTTCTAGAAAGATTACAGTGATATAATGAAGGTTTAAAAAAACTGCTACAAAGTGCCACAGAAGCACTAAGTCCCATCAGAAGCATTAATATTAAAGTGTCTTTTCGTTAGGCGTTCATAAATAGGCTTATCTAAAGTTTATGTAGGCTAATCTTTGCTCTCTCCCCCTCCTCTCTCTCCCTGTGTGTGAATGTGTCTCTCACTCTCTAAGAATATGCCCAGGCTCCTCCTCTTTATGATAATGTGACAGTAGCATCTCCAGCTCGGAGACAAGCCTCCTCTCTCATTCTGATTCAACTATGTGATCTGTTTTTCCACGCACACACGGACCCTGTCTCCACTCCTCTCTTCTTCTTTTATCCCCCCTCTCCTCCTCGGCACACTCAATGCGCAGTTCCCTCTCGCTAAGCAGCTGCGTTTTGTTCGGCGAAGTTACTTTCTAAAATAGTTGACTTTGAAGTTTACTTTTTTAACTAAAAGAAATAATTCTCGGATATGACCACCATGGCAACTCCGGCTGCTCCGGCTCTGCTCCCCGCCGCTCCACTCGGGCACCACCCGGCGCCGAGTTCCGTCTCTCCGGCCACCAACTCTCCGCCACCTGCGGCCACCTCCGCGGCTTCTTCCCCGGCTCCTCCGGTGGCTCACCCGGCGCTGCTTCACCAGTTCAGGGCGGACCTCTTACTACCGAACGGGACCCCGTTAAAGACCGGAGGAGCTCCCGTGTCCAGCAGCGCTAAGCCCGTGTACGCCACCCCGTCGCCCGTGGAGAGCACGCCGCAGAACAACGAGTGCAAACTGGTGGAGGTGAAAGGTGCCAAGCTGGCTTCGTTCACGGTGAAAGACACGGAGCTCATCTGCCTGCCCCAGGCTTTCGACGTGTTTCTCAAGCACCTGGTTGGGGGGCTCCACACCGTCTACACCAAGCTGAAACGACTGGACATTACACCGGTGGTGTGCAACGTGGAGCAGGTCCGGGTGCTGCGGGGGCTCGGGGCTATCCAGCCCGGGGTGAACCGCTGCAAACTCATTTCCAGGCAGGACTTCGAGACGCTCTACAACGACTGTACCAACGCAAGGTGAGTCGGGTGCAGGGAGGAGGAGGAGGGGAGCGGAGGGTGACAGTGTGACCGGGTCGTGAAGCGGCTGATGTAGGTTTACAGCTTATGTTTGAAGGGGGGGCTGGTGCAGCAGGTGTGGTGATAAAGCAGGTATAAGTGATTCACAGCTAAAGACAGTGAACATATACAATTTTAGCCACTTCTAGTCGTGCACCCTTATACTTTCTAAATGATATCAGTCTGCAGGTCAAGTCAAGTCTCTGGTTAATGTTATGTTTTATGTTTTAGATGATAATATATGCATGCAATGCATTATAATTCTGCAATATTTCAGGAGTTGGCTATAGTTTTACTCTGACATGTGCATGAGATTCATCAAAATTAAAGTCTAACATCTACCAGAGGCCACCTGTAAACTGTAAACTGGGAAAAGGAATATTTCATAAATTATTTTCTGAAAAAAAAAAACAAAAAAACAAAACCTGAATGACTGGAGGTCCAGTTAAAACCCCTCTTTACTTACCACATAACCGCTGCTAGGCCTGTTACTAATTACCATTTTAACGGATGATGAACATTGTGATGATGATGATGATGATGGTGTTGACGATAATGAATTTTAGTAATCCTAATAAAACACACACACACACACACACTCTTAAAAGTTTGTCATGTTATCATGGGCTATGATCTCTCTCTCTCTCTCTGACATGCACACACACACATGCACACTCTTTCCCTGTCTCTCTGACACACACACACACACACACACACATTGAATCTGACACTGTCATTCTGAGAAATTGATTCTTCACAGAAATTAATTAATTTTCATTTGGCCCCAAGCGGCAGCTTAAATCAGGACAAGCTCACTCACTCACTCACTGATCCCTTTGCTCTCTCTCTCCTTCCCTCTGCCTCCCTCTCTCTCCCTCTCCCTCTCTCTCCTTCCTTAATAACTCGCTGTCTTATCATATCAACACTCTTTAGCCCTGAGCATCAGAACAGAGAAGATGATTAAATGAATTCTCTGTGTTTATGATGCGATTATGTAAATTAGCTGTTTTGCAGAACTCCGATGGTGACCAACTACATGGGTCATCAATCCAGTATGCCACAGAGATGTTTGGATAAAGGGGGCTAAATTGGATGGGATTTGTGGTTTCCTGGTGCCACAGTCTTCTGTTGTGCAGACCACATGCTCGTAACAGCATGGGTTTGAATCCAGAGGAGTGTGGATTAGCCTTAGTTTGGGGAATTTATATTGTTTGATAGTTAATCCCTGCTCCTTGGAGCATGAATGATCCAATTTACACCTGCCATTAAATGCAGATTGAGGATGCATCAATTTGTGAAGAGACTGACACCAACAAACTGATTTAGGAATGTGTAAACCCACCCCCCATCACTTTTCTAATGTTTCTTGGGTGTGGGTCAAATCATTCAGGTTTTCGAATGTGGCTCTATTTTTACCTTTGAGCTGCATTTAGATTTTAATACCAGGTGTTAGCTTTTGAGACATGCTTTGACTTGTTGAGCAAAACCACAAACACTCCAGAATGAAACAAACTATTGTAAGGATCAGCTTCCAGCTCCATGTGCGTGGATTAACACCTGCGCTTAAGCATTTGAGGCCCTCCAACCAAGACAAAATCCAGACGTATCTTCCGGCTGCTTTGGGATTTCTTCTATGTCAGGTGTTAATGGGAGCGTTGTTATACAACTTGAAAATACACAGCCTCCGCCATCTCTAATTATCCACACAACACTCAAACAGCCTTTAGTTAATGAGATCTGAAAACATCACTCGTCTGAAATCTTCAAACGACTTCCGCGATTCTTTGTCTGAAGGCTTCAGATGTGCTGTGGTAGCCATTAGTATCATCCCCCTGCATTAGGAGTTTCTAAATAATCCCTCGTGTGGATGGAGCAACAGACAGTAGCAGGTAAAAAGTGGGACTCAAGATGTTTATCGTTAAAAGCTGGAAGGCTGGCTCGCTAAACTGAAAAGTTCCAAGAACGTCTCCAAGAATATGATGTTACGGTTCTCTGACAGCGTCAGGGCTCAGTGAGGTTTTTGTTACTGATTAAGACAGCCATCACTTATTATTTTCCAGTCCAGTACAGTCAGACAGGCTGGAGGAGAAATAACAGCCTTGTTGGATAGTTTAACATGACTAACAGGACACTTTACACGGGTTCCTGCTGTTTATTCTTTCGGCCGTTCGTTCATTCACTGGCTCTCTTTTAAGATTAAGATTAAACATTCTGAAGCAGAGGTTATGGAAACGTCCTCTGTTTATCATTGTCTTTCCCCCTCCTCTTCGTCTCACTCTTTTACCCCTGCTGTGCACACACACACACATATGCACACACACACGCAACGCACCCTGACCACTGACTCATCAAACCATGAAGAAGGGCCGACTTCACCCTCAGTCAAAGCCTAGTTATAATTCATGCATAGGTGGCACAAAAACACACATTCTGTCTGCTCTCTCTCTCTGTGTCATCTTCTAACACACACACACACACACACACACAAACTCACATGGTCACGCCTGTGTGTTTGCTGGCTTTGCTGCTAAATGACATTAGTTCCACAGAGAGAACATGGCGTGTAGGAGGCAACCTGATCCTCCGTCCTTTTCTTTCTCCCTCACAAAGGAACAGTTTCATTCTCAGTTAGGAACACACATCAAATAGCTCGCTCAGGTCAAACTCTGTGTGTGTGTGTGTGTGTGTGTGTGTGCGTGTGTGTGCATATGTGTGCATATATTGTACATATATATGCATGCTTTGTGTGGACAAATGCCACCCCCCTTCCTCCCCACCATGTTACATAAAAGCAGTGTAATGTGGTGAGGGCTGAGATCTCTTGTTACTTTTCAATAAAGCACGCGTTAATAACAACACATGGTTTCTGCGTTTGCGTGTGTGCATAAATATCTCTTACACACAAAGACCTGAAAAGCAGCAGAAGATATGCATTTCACAGGCTGCGTTGCTTTAGAGGGTTACTTCCTCTATATTACACAAACAATATATTATATCTCATTTGCTATTTGATTGTTTTGGTTTTGTTTGCTTTCATTGTGTGATGTACATCTCTTTAAGATTCCTGCCTCCAGCCCAGGAAAATGGAAGTGAATGGAATTTTATTTGTGGTGTTCAAAGCATTGACAGTGACATTTAAAAAAAAAAAAAATGAAACAAAGTGCATCTCCAGACACAGTGTCTATATTACTTTGGAGAGCAGATAACTGACAGATTAAGTCTACTTTAGAACTACTTCTAAAGAAAAAGTCTCAGTAAAAACCTATTGACATTTGTTAGGTTGATTATCCAAAGTTACAAGGACACTCTTTCTGGAGGGATGAAAGAGATGTTGCTGAGAATGTAATTTTCTAAAAGTGTGAGCACAAGTGAAGGAGAAAACTCAAAATCTCTGTACCTCAAAAAAGGGCATGGCTAGATATTACTATAAATGAAAGGGAAATGTGTTTTTTGTCACTGAGGTTAACTGACCTTGTAAGGGATATTGTAAAATGTTTTTACTAATTTTTACTAAGACTTCACACATGTTTCTGCAGGTCTTACAAGCAGGGACACTGATATGAAGCAGGTGTAGAATAAACACCAAGCAAAAAAAACAAACAAACAAACAAACAAACAAAAAACTTAGCTAAATCAAACGATGAATGATAAATGAGATGAGACGGCCTGCGGAGTGCAACAAAAGCCCGCTCTTTGTGTTTCTCTGTGGCAAATCTCAGCCTCACAAGTTGGCACCGGCGGCCGGGGTGTTGTGTGTGTGCGCATGGGAAGGTGGATTCCTCAAAGCTGAGCCCCACTGCCATGCCATAACTCACTGTCAAAGTCAGCAGCGGCGGGATGAAGGGGAAGGGCGGGCTGTGTGTGTGTGTCGGTGTGTGTGTTTTAGGATGGGATGGTTAGCTCAACTTTAACCTCCACACTCTTTCGATGTTTTATAGAGAAGAGCGCGATGAAAGTGAGAGGGCCTCCATGTCCTCCACTGTGACAGGTCTTAATGAAGTACACACAAGTGCACACACACACACACAAGTCTGACATCGTCTTGACCCTGGAATGTGGGAGAGGAATGCAAGGCGGTATCAGTTTAGGAGATCAGATTCTTGCTATGATCAAACGTCCTGTGTGTGTGTGTGTGTGTGTGTGTGTGTCGTCCTGCCTTCTTCTTACATGACGTCATCACACAGGCTTTCCTAATAACAATGGCACATAAAGCTTTTTCAGCCTTCGATTTGAGAGGAAGATCACAACATCAATCTTTCCCTGCCTCCTCTAACCAGCAGCATAAGACTTCCTGCGTACAGCGACGACGATATGATTTATCAAACCGGACCGTGACGGCGAATACAAACCCGTGTGATAAACACAGATTGAAAGGATGGGAGCATGGGAGCTGTAAACCGCCGCTAATGTATTCCAAACAAAATCTTGTTTGAGCTAGTTCTCTCTTTTTTTTTTCTTCTTCTTCTCTCTCCCACTCCCTACACACACTCACATAAACACACACACACAGCTGCTACCTATCAGCACCTCAGTTCCTCCAAGCCAGTAGCTGTTCCACTGTTTTGACTGTAACACTTCCTCCTCTTTCATTACTTTTCTTTTTCCCCTCAGTGTGTGTGTGTGTGTGTGTTTGCGTGGAAGAGAGAAAGAGAGAGATCTGTCATCTTTGTTACGTTTTGTTTCTGTTCCACCTGTGCTAAGCTCCAGCTGCCATGTTTGGCGTTTCATGTTTCAGGTAACACACACACACACGCACGCACGCTAAGTTTGGAGGGCAGAACTCAATGTACAGAGTACCGTTTTTAAAAAATGTGTGTGTGTGTGTGTGTGTGCGTGTGTGGCCGGAGCGTTGGCATGAGGGAGGACGTCTGGGTGAGATTTTAATTAAAGTTTGAGACAAAGAGGTCATAAGCCATACACCCCTCCTCTACACACTCACACACTCACACACACATGCGCGCACACACACACACACACACACACACACACACACACAATGCACTGTTTTCTCTCTTCCCCCTCCTCTCTCTCATTCCATCCCCTCAGCTTGATGACTTTTCCATGAAAGGCTTTTTCATTAATCCTACCTCAGGGAACCAGTGCTCTCCAACCTCACACACACACACACACACACACACACACAAAAAAAACACACTTGCATGCACACACACAGACACACAGATACACATAGACCTCCCTCTATGGGTCACTTTGATGTATCAACGCACTTGCAGACTAAACACAAAATTAGGTTCCAAGTTCTTTATGCCCCCTAAAATGCAACATATACAAAGGCACACATACCCATCAACACACACACACAAGCCATTAATTAGTGTGTGCAAATAAACAGTAGTAAGGGAAAGGGAAGCGGCTGCAGTAAAAACCAACCGCAGACTTTGGTCTCTGTGTATTTTATTTCCCCCCACTGGTGTTTGCTTCTGCATTTGCGTGTGTGTGTGTTCATTTGAGGTGTTTCAACATCAGTTGCAGTGGAACTGTGTTGCTTTACCTTTAAACTTGAGACCTAAAAATACATTTCCTGCTTTTGTTAAACGTAGTATGCGGCTCTATATGCACTGCAAAATATTGTGTGTGATGTGAATGCACCCTGGCCTCCTAAAGAATAACACACACTCACACACACACCTTCACAACTTCATCCCTCTTGCACGTTCCTGCTTGTCTTCATGTCATGCTGTGTGTGTGAATATGTCTACCTGAGTGGGTCTCTCTTACTGTCTCCGTGCCTGTGTGTGTGTGTGTGTGGTGTGGGTGTGTGAGTGAGTGTGTGTGATATCTGATGTCAGCTGTCACATCCCAGTCGGTCTGGGCCCATAATAAGAGACAATAATAACAACTCATTAAAACCGAGGGCAGGAACTGTGGAGCTCATCGGCTCATCAAATTAACCTTTGAACACTTCATACACACACATGCTAGACACAACCACACACACACACGTACGCACACATACCGGTGTGCACTCACACACACACTCACACGCGAGCTACCTGTTTTTCTCCCACAGTTAGTGACTACACAATCTTTCTCTCTGTCTTTTTGTCTCTCTCCATCTTCCCCCCCCTCTCAGCCAGTGGGTGTGTCAACAGGGGATTGGTCCTTTCTGCTGGGTAATTGATGAATTATATGCAATATGCAAATGAGGCGCCATTAATCTCCTGACTGACAGCTTCGTTTATGGGGCCTTAATGACGGCTGGATTAGATTCTAATTAAAATCTGCTCAAAGACACCCCACGCTAGGAAGCTGCTGCTGCTGCTGCTGCTAGTCTATCTCTCCCCCTTTTTCTTTTTTATTTTTTTTGCTCTTTCCCACCTTTTCTCCCCTCTCTCAAACTCCCCCCTCTATATGTTTCCTCTCATGTCTTCACCTTACACCTCCTCGTCTTTCCCTCCATCTCCCTTTTCACCTTTATTGTACTTTCTGTTTCTTTTGCTCCCTTCATCTCCTCTTTCCCCTGTCTTTTTCCCTCTTTCACTCACTCTGTCTTTTAATATCACACACACAGACACAGACTTTGCATCCACACACACACACAAGCAGTTGCCCACAGACTCATGTTATCCAATGTCAGGCTGGTATGAAAGGAGATGAGCTGCGCTGGTTGTCATTAAGTCTGATGTGGCCCGTGTCATTTCCCCTGTCAGGACATTCACACCGTTTAGTCAGAGCCAAAGTGATGTCTGACAGTTTTTCACACACTTCCTCCAGGATTGATTGAGCATGCCCGGCTCAATCAAACCATGTGAATCTGCTTGTAGTCACAGCCTTTATTGAGAAAATCTGTGACATGGCGGGAAAAAGGGAATGAATGACCAAATGAGGAAAGGATGGAGAGAGTAGGAGGCGAGTAAACACATTTAATAAGCAAACAAATGAATGAGTAAGCTGAACAGTAATGAGGTGCTTTATTGATGCCATAGGGAAACTCCTTTTTTGCTTGCTTGTATCCACAGGGAGGACAGATTTGCTGTACAGCAGCCTTCCTGGAACCGGTCAGGTTTCAGTGTTTTCCTTGTTGACATTTCAGCAGGATCAGAGGTTTACAGACTGAAGGACATTTTCTTTAACCAGGCCACCCATCATCTCAGTCTCAGCGTGAAAAACTCGACCTGACTGAGAGAGTGAAGTATTAAACTGTCTAATGACTAACGTTGTGCCTGTGTGTGTTTTCTGCCCCGCAGTTCGAGGCCTGGACGACCGCCCAAGAGGCTGCAGAGTGTGACAGAGGGCGGGACTCACCACATGCTGTCCCACAGTGGTCTGATGCACGCTGGGATCATGCCTCCTGCAGGTGACCACCCAGGCCACACCACGCATATACAGTACATATGTGCCCATTTGCTCACGTGTACTTTTGAAATGATATCACACACATAGGCGCACAGATATACATAACTATCACGGTCAACAAGGGAAAATAACAGTGTTTTTTTTTCTTACTTGTACTTAAATATTTAGCTTGTGTTTTCATCCATTTTTTTATTATTTTATTTTTTTTCCCTCAGGTAAGACAGATCTTATTCACGATTTTCTGCTTTTCATATTTTGTATTTTCTTCATGACGTTTTCCTCCACTATAATCACACAGCCACCAGAAAAAAGTCCTGATCTTGATCTCATAGTCTAAAGTCCATTCAGTAACTTGTGCCCTCACTCACGCATATTAACAAGAAGGAACTTTCAGGGAGATCTATGCAGCAGGAATACAGACATTCTGAATCACACAGAAGTTTATCTGCTGAGCTGAAGTCACAACAGTTTGGTGAAAAACATGTTTTTTTTTTTCCCTTTAAATGTTTAAGAATCAACGAATCCACACACTTGTGTATTCTAACCGTCATCAAAGATGATGATCAGTCCGTGACGCATCAGAGCCTGTGGTCCAACCACATGACATTTTAGGAACATAAAGTTGTTGTGAGGAGAGCAAGGAAATCGGAAAGTAGATTGTTCCATGTTTGGGGAAAAAAATGTAGTCACTAATAGTAGAAGTTACGTGCAGAATTCAAGGCTAAGGGTAAAAATGTGGAAATGAATTACTCAGAATTTAAAAAAAAGAAGAAGATGAAAATAAAAAAAATGATAAAACTGTTTTGTGATATAGATGTATTTGTAATTATTCATAATTGGTATCTGTGCTATTTAAGAAACTACATATAAATTTGATGTTGTAAAAGACATGTCAGTAACAGTCAATAATTTGTCTTCACAGTAATTGCTATTTATGCTGTTAATACTGCTGCAGTACTGCTGCTCATACTTATTGTAATACTAAAAGCCCAATGAAAACACACAGTACTATTTTCAAATGATGCAGTAGTATAATAAGATAGAATAATGTTTCAACAAAAAATTATGGTAAGATCTTAAAAATAAAAAAATCACATGAAAGTTTAGCAAAATCATTCAACTCACCTGTTAGTGTATTCTGTATCAAAGATTCATTAAAAGGAGAAAGTCTCTGTGACTCTCTAAATCCCCTTTTTCACATGTTTTTCATAATGTAAAAGTCTGTACTTCTCTAGCACAGAAATTAAAGTTAGAAATCCCCATTTTGGCTCCATGAGCTGTTTTTAAAAAGTGAATTAGTGACACTTTGTTGCTTCAGCCCTCCGAGGAGCTGCTGGCAAAGTTCAAAGTTTGTTCAATTTTCAGCTGTTGGAAAGTGCAAGCAAGTTTTGTTTTTTAGAAAGACCAAGCTGCTTATGCAGAATAGATACAGGATGGGGCGTTTTTTATGCTACATTTCCTGCAGACCAACATAATGACACATTTTACTCATCATCAATACTATGAAGAGGTGGGGTTCTGGGAGGCAACCTGTGTGCTGATTAATAAAATTAGCATACACACTGCTGACACTCGAGAAACAACTCATAACCTGCAAGCTTGGTATTTTTTCTTGAATTATAAGCAGACAAAGTCCTCTGTTAAGTTGAGTTAGACCTTTGAAACCACTTTTAAACCTGATGTGCAATTTGTTTGTTTGCTAACAATGACTCATCAATTATAAAATTAAGTTTTAGGATTATCAATGATGAGCAGAAACAACTGTGAAGCAAAGTCTGTAATTTGTAATGTCAGAATCTGTAGATCTGTGTGTTTTATATTTTAGTTTTATGCTTTGACTTTGTTAGAGCAGTCTTAGTCAACTGCCTGCTAAAGGCCATAGTGCTGCTTGTTCTTGTCACAAACAGTTGTGTGTGTGTGAGACCCTATTGTGGTGTGTTTGTGTGTGAGTGTGTGTGTGTGTTTGGGAGCGTAGCACAGAGAAAAGGAGAAAAGTAATTGTTGGCACCTCGCCGCTCTCAAAGTTGCCCTTGGCTTTGTGCTCTTCACTGCAACCTGATCTTTTCATTCCCCGCCTCAAAAGAAGCCATTTTCTATTAGCCTCCACTTCCTCTCACTGTTCAAAGGTGTTTGAGTATGTGTGTGTGTGTGTGTGTGTTTGTGTATTTGTGTGTGTGTGTTCAAGAGCATCTTTCTCAGTGGGAAAAGAGTCTTTTTCCACCAAAGGAGAGGGCACGGCGGCAATGTCAGCGCTACTGATTAGAACTGGCCACATGAGAGGGGAGAAAGAGACAGAGAGAGGGAGGACATTTGAGCGTAAAAGGCAGGAAAAATCTTTGATGTGATCCTCCTTAGTCTCTTTTTCCTCGCCCTCGCGCGCTCACACATACACACGCGCTACACGGTGGCTTGTGTCCCGCTGTGATGCTGACATTTGAAAAGGTAAAGTAAGGAGAGGGGATGGGAGGAGAGCAGGGAAGAGGCCAGGGAAGAGAAGGAGAGAAGATGAGAAGAAAAGGAACAATTTGTTGTGGTTGTCGACGTCTAGGACAGACAGGCTATTCTCCTCACACACCCATCGTGTAAGGGAGGGGAGAAAAAAAAAATCACTCAGCAGTTCAGTTTGTTGCAAATGTTTAGATATATCCAAGATCAGGAAATTAAGACTTATGGTTTGTTTGCATTTCCTCAGTGGTGTTTGCACAGTTGCGTGGTTTGTCCAACTTTAATAATTCACTGTGTTTGTCTGTATTAGTGCAAGAGATATTTAATTTTCTGTGGCATAAGATGGAGTTTGGAGGTTGCTCTGTGGGTCAGACTACCTTCTGAGGTTCAAGACACAAATTATAATGCTGCTCTGCCCTGCTGTCATGTTTTGTCGCTCTCCATTTCGCATTATCCGAAAGTGCACAACCCCTATTAAAAAGTATCTCAGTTTTTTTTTCCCTAATCTTTCATTTTGTACTGATAAAGTAACACTTTCTGGCTAAAAGGTGGAGCCGCTGCCGAGTGTCGTCCTGTGTGCTGTGCTGTGGGATGTGATGTCCCTGTGTGGGAAGAGATGAATGTCTTGGCTTGTTCCTATCACTGCCGATTCCCTGGCAGACTAAACGACCAGTGCAGCGGTGCAGTCAGAATGAATGGCCCGGCCCCTGTCTTCCCATGACAACCTCCTGCCTACCCACCGCTCTAATCCTCCACCGGGGCCATTGATCTGGCTCTTATTGATTCTTTCTCTTTCTTCCTTTCCTTCTTTTTTCTTTTTCTTCCTCTCTATATCTGTCTCTCTCTCTCTCTCCCTGTCTCTCAGATCTGTCTGCCCTGGCCAAGAAGATCAAGCTGGAGGCGATGGCCAGTTACCACAGCAACCAACAACATGGCGGGCCAAACGGAGAGAACGGTGACCACAACCCCGGATTGGGTGAGTCCCATCCGTTTGTCCGTCTGCACACACACACACCCAAATTTCAGGCGTGCGAAATGTTTAATCATGGTCTTATAACATGTTGCACAGTTGTCGCCTGTGCGCATCTGCCATGCCGCGTCAAACAACTCGAGCAGCTGTGTTTATGCGCGCCTGCTGAACCAAGCTGATTGAAACCAGGATATGACATCACCTCTGCTGCACGTAGCATTTCCTCTGAAAGATGGTGAATGAAAACCAAACATGAGTCAGTTCTTCAGATGAAATTAGAAATAGACATCTGGGTCAGGTAATCATAACCATCGCGACATAAGGAGAAGATATTTTCGTCTGTATTTTTCTAAGTTGTGACAAATGCCTGTGAGGGTGAATGTTTCCCTCAGCTTGGATTTGTTTGCATACTTGTGGGAGTCAGTAAGATTCAGGAAACGTATCCTGAAAAACACAATTGGTCATCCGTTCTGTAGCCCTTACAATGTTGCCGGCAAATCATTAGTACGTATTAGTCATCACATCAAAAGAGCTTAAACCCAAACCAGCTCTGTTACTCATGCTCGACATGACATTGGTCTTTCATATCAAGTAATATTAGATCAGGATTTACAGGAAGAAAGAGTTGAGTAAGCAGCACATTCCCATTTACAATTAACTGTTCATTCTGACCCTGGAAAAAAACAGAGTCGCCTAATTTTGGAGCTGATTCTCCTCATTACATGCTCAGGTATCATTTTTAGTTATTAAAAACTGCTCCCTTTACTGCACTGGTCCCTGGCTTTTGCAGTGAAGCAGAGCAGCCAGCAAAAAAAAAAAAAAAAAAAGTAGAGCACCGGTAGACGAGAGCAACCGTACCAGGATGATAGAGAGATGAATAAGATGAGAGGCTGAAACCAAATCAATAGTCTTCTCTCTAATTCACTATCCTGAATGCAAACGACAAACGCTGGACAATCGATGCGGACACACGCACAGGCGCATGCACGGGCCCGCTTTTCACGCAAACACCAATGTGCGTGCGCACACACAGGCACACACACACACACAAACAAATGGGACGCACCTCCCCCTCTGTTATCGACAGGTTAAAGCGACATCAGTGTGTTTAGACAGATGACAGGGCTTATGGAGGTCTGTGTGGAATACACTATCAACCTGGGACACATACACTTAATATGTGGAGCATACTGTGAGGCTGTAGGGCAGAAATGGAAAAGAAGAAACTGTCCTTGTGTTTTTTTTTCTTCAAAATTACATAGAGTAAATACATGTTAGCATTTGGCTGTGTGTTTTTTTTTTTAATTTGTGTGTGTGTGTGTGTGTGTGTAGTAAATCTCTCTCTGTAGCCGTGTCTGTAAACACTCCCAGTCTTAAGCATTGTTTACCATTGTATATACTTAGTTACGACTGCCAGCATCTGTGTGCAGTTTGGTGGCATGGTTACCACCAGCCATTATAAACCTGTAAAGCTTAATCACTGTTAATGACAGAGTCAAGTGGAAACACACACACACACACACACACACACACACACACACACACACACACAAACATGCAGCGCAGGCATACATACACACATAAGCACAATGTGTTTTTTCCATACCGCCACCCACAGCCTTATGGGAAGGATAGACCCCTACCAGATCTCTTAACCACTACAAAGGCAGTCTCAAATTACACACATGCACACACTCACAAATGCTGAGTGTGACACCTTATGGGCCGGGGAAGAGCGGGGAGCGGCCATTTCTGCATTTAACAAGATCTTCTGGGAAATTTACAGTAACTGTTTGTTTACAGTAATGGTTTGTTTGGATAAACATAAGAGAGGCACTTTGACTTTTGATGTTTTTTAATGAAACATAAGAGAGAGTGATGGGGGGGGGGCAGAGAAAGTGAAGGGGAGAGAAAAAAAAGCAGAGTTAAGGAGAGCGAAAATGAAATTAATGTCGGAGGTGGGGAGGGAGGGGGGGTTGGAGGGGCGGGTTTGACAAACGTGGAGCACTGGTTTCTAACCAAGGCTTAATATTTGGAGTTGGCTGCTAGTTGATTGTCGGAGCATCTGGTTATTTAGCTCCATTCAGACAGATCTTTTGTTTGGATTGGTTTCTGCTCTGGGCAAGTGAGAGACTAATCTGCCAAATGCACAAAGCACTGCACATATGTCCAGCGAGCCCGACTCATAAAGTCAACGCCTCACTCTTTATTTCTTAGTTTGTCTTTTCTTTTTCCCTTCTTTCTCCCCCTTTTTCCCCTCTTTCATTCCTCTTCCCTCCTTTATTTGTTCTATTTCATCTCTCCTCTTTGGATAGCCTTTTTTTGTTTCCATGCACTCGTTCTATTATTTGTGACAATTGTGCAGAATAGAGTCCAAGATTTTTTCCTTTGTGTTTATAATTACCCAGCGTGCATTGCTGGCCCAGCACCAGGACTGCCATCAGCTTCTTTTGTTCCACTTCCTCCCTGTGTTTCTTTTGTTTTTGTTTTTCCTTTTATTAAATGATAAATATTTATGTCATTTTCTCCCCCCCCAACAGGATTGTTTGTTTCATGAATAGAGGGACTGCAACAACCCACTAGGGTGCTGTTGAGAGGAAGGATTTTCTTTAAAGATAGTGGATGCTTGTCTTAAAGAGGGGAGTGTGAACAACAGATTGGCCAAGATAATAAGAGTTTGGTTTGAACCGCTGAAAACGTGTTGGATTATCGTCAAGAAACACCAGGGATCTGAGAGGAAAGTTAGCCAGTTTTTCTAAACTCTGGCGAGGCTGAATTTGCAGGTGACACTCGTGAAAAGTGTTCAAAGCCTCACAACAACATCTTGAGGCTTGTGTTGTGTAATTAGCAGGACGAGTGTGTCTCAGTCATGTTTTAATCAACTTCACTCTCTTCCTGCGCTCGCCCTCGCCCGCACTCTGCATCTCGCAACGCAAAAAGCATGTGCATACATATTTTTCGAGTCGGGGTTTAGAAGCAGAGGAATCATCTGGATAATCGACATCACAGGGGGAATGATATCGGTGTCCAGTTACAGTCCAGTCTTCAGAGAATCAGAGGCGCTGTGGGCTCTTAGTTCGGTACACACCGCAGGGCTGGGCAGAGGAAGGCCTTTAAGTTGTGATGGATAAATACAACTGAAGCAAAAATGAAAGAGGAGAGAGTCTAGACCTGTTTCATGTTGGGTGCTCGCATAGTGCTAGCTTTGATGGCCTTTAAACAGAGCTGCTGGTCTGACCTTTACCATATGAGAAACAATGGACTCTTACTGCACTCTGCTGCACTCTCTCGCTCTCTCAAGTTCCGTACTTCTCTATTTTATTCTATTTTATTCTGTTTTTTTCCCCCAGTTCTGGATCAGTTGCCCTTCATGATGATGTCACATCCTCTGATCCCTGCCAGCCTGGCGCCGGCATCCGTTTCCATGGCGATGGGCCAGATGAACCGATTGAGCACACTGGCCAGCATGGCCAACGTGGCGCAACTTCACGCCAACCCCCCTGCCAGGGCTCCCACCTCCGTCATTAAGGTGAACTCCGTGGCCCATCAGCCCCGGTGGATCTGACCACCAGCCAGAAACCGTCCTCGTCCATGTCACACACGGGAATTGTGAATTAAATCACAGATTTAGTTACATAGAAGTGTTCTTTCAAATTTAGATATGTGGAAAAATAAAAGACATCATTAAATTAAATAAATCTCCAACTTGCCTTAAACATCCAAAGCTATATTTCTTATCTCTTAAATTTCAAGATGAATTAATCTTTTGATCGTTGCATGCAGAATTTAGAATCAAATGTCTATCTCTCATACGTCCATGGTTAGGGACTTAAAACCGGTAATTGTCTTCTGGTGCATATCCAAGTTCTGGATCACTACCAGAATGTAATCAGTTGTTCCTTGGCTTAAAGCCAATCCCATATCTATTTATAATTTTGTGAAATATCCTGCTTACAGACAGAAACTGTGACCTTCTTAGCTAAGTTGGTCACTTTGCTTAAAAACAGTCTCAGTGGGTTCGCTCATAATACTAATTAAGGGGTGTTCGGAGGGATTTTATATTGCCAAAAAATTCATATTGCAGGCATCACTCCACACAAAGTAGATCACATCATGTCCTCATCAGTAGCAGGAAGTAACGTCTCCGGTCGTAATTTTAACGATGCAGGCCATTGTTTTTCACACACTGGGCTGGGTCCAAAGATGGTTTACGAGGCTTATTGAAATGAGCACCACATTTTTCTGTAAGCTACGCAACAAAGAATACCGTAATATGTTTCCAGGTCTTTCCATGTCCCTAAGAATATAATTTACTTAGACTTAGGGATCTGTTTTATCACACAAACATGATTATCTTATAAACATTTAGCATTTCTGTGTGACATCAGACTTTGCCCAGAGAGACAGTCAACAAGCAAGGCTTCTGATAGCCGCCACAGGCTAGCCTTAGCTAAAACTGGCTAAACATACTCTTTTAAAAGCTTTTATCTCTCTTTAATTGAAAAATATCAATTTTGACGCTAATGCTGGTCATTTAGTTGTTATCTGCCGTAACTTAACAACTTGGCAGTAGTTAAATTCAGTTGTAATGGCAAAGACAACAGCTCAAACTCTTTTGGCTTAACAGAGTAGCAGTGACTGCCATCTCAGCTTTTGACCTTAAAGTGGATTTTACACAGTTTGTAACCTTTAAATAATATATTTAAATGTATTAAATTGATTGAAGATTAATTTGAAATAAAATAATGTAACAGTGTGTAGAGAAGAGGACACAGTAAAATAATCTCTATGAACTATAAAATCTAAATTACCAAATAAAGTCAATTTTCTTAAACTGTCTACTTCAAATGAACGGGAACACTGAAATAACACCTCTGTATTGTAGATACTGCATTTTCCCCATGCATTCACTATAGATATTTAATCCTGATTGGAAACTATCCACTTTAAAGAGAATAAAATGAAAACATAAAAGGCATGACAAGCTTTTTATGTGTTAACATTGATCTGCCATCATACCGCTGCCTTTTTTAGTGTGCATGTTCCTGAGGTTTACTTTCCATACTCTGAGTCAGTGGGATTTTGAATGGGGTTTACTTACTCCTGGAACAGCACCTGGAAGTTACATTTTCACTTTGGCTCCCCGTAATAATTTTTGTTGCTTTGTAGGAGCGAGTGCGTGACAGCCCCTCCCCTTCTCCCTCATTGGAGGAAGCTCAGATGTCATCCAATCACAGCAGCAGCGTGTCGAGTTCACCGTCTCACACGGAACGCACTGCAGAGACCACACGTACGTACTCACCTGTGTTGTCTAGTGCAAAAATTAAGGATGCTTTAAATGTTACAATACAATACTGTGAGGAACTTATGTTTTATTTTGTTTGTTTGATCTCCAGACTCACTCCATGACGGCCTGTCATCAAGTCACAGTGTGTTGGGGCATTCCCCTGGTGTGGTGCAGGGATCCAGAGAGACAGATGTGACCCCAGTGGAATACAGCAAGGAGAGCAAGAGGAGCCACACTGACAGAGGTACAGAGACACTATTATGTTTGTTTAAGTATTTAAATTTAACTTTCTTCTTTTATTTAGATGGTCTTGTTTTCAAATTAATACTGTCTTTTATCATAAATTCACTGAATGACAGTGTCAACTTCACTTCAAAGGTCAAGTTCTCACTGTTTTCTGAGAATTTCTTGTTACGCTGATTAATCATTCAATGATTATTAATGAGCAATGATTATTTCTCTGACTAATCAATTGCCTTTGAACAAAATCTGTCAATACAGTACAACAAGCATTCATTTTCCATCCAATCCATTTATCTTTGTCATCATTAACACTGTGGATTTAAACACTTGTGGCAACTGTGTGATCGTTTATTTAACGCTGTTTATTTACAAGAGAAAAGGTTCCTAACAGTCTGACAAAAGAGAAATATCTCAGTAACAGGTCGATGAGGATTCACTGTCTTACCCTTTCTCTCCTCCTCCTCTCCTCCTCCTCTCCTCTTCGCTGTCGGTGGCCCCCCTGGCTCCCCGCAGAGAGCAAAGACAAATAATTCTGCAAAACAGGGCTCCATTAGACCAGGAAGCGGTGTTACATTAGCGAGCCATTTGCCGGGCCGCGGCCTAACGAGCCAGGCGGCCTCCCGCGCTCTCAGCTGGACCTCATCTGCATAACGACTGCCTCCCTGTCGTTAGGGCCTGCGTTGCCACGGCGCTGCAACGTCAGTTGTTTGGTTCTCTCTGTCAGGGAGGTTTGCATTAGCTTAATGAGGACTGCTCAAGGACAAACAGTCAGCAGAAATCTACAGCGAGAGGGAGAGAGCGGGAGAGAAACCGAGAGTTTGTATGTGTGTGCACGCGCCCGTGTAAATGTATTCTAATACTGAATCACATTATTCAGTAATCGAATCTAAAAATCACAAAGGCCTCCCAGGTAAGGCTTCAGATGCTGTCAGGTATCTGTGAACATATTGACAAAACAGTGATGGCACCAACAACGTGAATGCCATGCATCACACATCACATTTATGCAATTGATTTTCAATTGATTTTCCTGCATGCAAATGAAACACATGTACATTTGCTGGATTGCATGCTTTTGTATTTGACCTAGAACATCACAGGATAGGTTTATCATGGATTGAACGGAGTTTCAAAGAGCACTTCAGCGCTGTCATTCTGTCAATCCATTGTATGATATTCTCTCAGTGTATGTGTGTGTGTGTGTGTGTGTGTGTGTGTGAGTCAGTTTTGGCTGTGTGTGCTTTTTCAGTGGTCTTTGAACAACGTATCCATGCAGCAAAGATCAGAGGCCATCCCTGACACCTCACTCCCATTAACCAAACATCAGCAGAATTTTATTCTCTCTCTGTCTCTCTCTTTCTTTCTCCCCCTCCCTCCCTCCCTCCCGTTCTCTTCCGCTGACTGGCAGTCTTCACGTGGTGAAGTTCATTAGCCCTGGGGATGGGTGGGAGAGGAATAAGAGAGGGGAAAAAGAGAGATGAAGTTGGGAGAAAAGAGAAAAACAGACAGTGACCTTGGTTAGGGAGATGGGTAAATGATCAAACGAGCTGGCAGCCGCGTGTGTGTATGTGTGTGTGTATGAGTGTGTGTATTTATGCCAAACGTGTGTGTGAGGTAAAGTAGGCGTAAAACAGTAACTCAATAAAGGATCAGTCACATCCAAGGAGCCTGGGGAGCCCACGCTGCTGACTGCGCACTTCAGCGGCTACAAATGTGTGTGTGTGTGTGTGTGTCTGTATGTGAGCCACAGGAGTGTAGTTGGATGCCCTCCGCTGAGCTCGCCAGCACCTGCTAATTACCTTTCTCTACAGAGCAATGCTTTTAGCAAGAAAGAGGGAGAAAGAGGAGGAGGAGGAGGAGAGAGGAGGAGGAGGAGGAGGAGGAGGGGGAGTATTGCTTCTCATCTGTGAAACACCTTGAATGTGACAGTTGCCAAGACGTGTGGCCGAGGCGGAGTAGGGGAGGTGGGTGGATTTGGAGCAGAAGATGCTGTGGTCAGCTAAGTGGAGAAAACACTGTCATTTGTCACAGACAGAGAAAAGTGCCAGATATCGCATCGCACGTTCACACTCGTCTCTGCTCCAATAACCCGTCGGACTCCCAGGACGTCTTCGTCCTCAGTGGCTCGGATGACAGTGAGCGTATAAAGTGAGCAAGTGCCTGATGTGAGGGAGCTGGGGCGGGGGGGGGTGTGTGTGCAGAAAAATGGCTAATCTTCATCTCCCTCACTGTCACGAATCGGGAACACGCAGTTCTCAGGTTTACAAACAGATGGTCATCCATAATGCAGCTTCTTAGCTGTTTTATGGGAGATGTCAAGCTGTGATGCATTATCAATAGGCAGAGTGCCATCTAATAAAGGGTAACCACATTTTCAAAACCCCAAACCAGGACTTCTGTGTGTATGTACACACACTTGCACACACAGTAATTAGTGTAAACACCTATTTGCTGTTTGCTTGATGTGTTTACAAGAAATTAAGATAATGTATTAGTAAGCTATAAATGATACAGATTTGCATTCAATTGTGATTACATATTGTTGTCTATTATTTTATTGTCCTCACTGACTAGATATCAAAATGTCTCTCTACCCTCCAGATAACAGCTCCTTAGCCACTCAGCCAACCAGGGAGGGCTGTGATAGACAGGTCTACCAGAAACCCCCATCAGGCAGGGAGGGCTGCGAGAGGGTATCTTACCCTGCGGGACAGAAGCTCCCAGCAGGTCTCCACCACACTCCCTTCATCTTCCCTGAAGGCTTGTCCTCCATAGAGACCCTGCTCACGAACATCCAGGTGAGGCTCTGCCGGGGCTTTATTATTATTATTATTGTTCTCTGTGATGAATAGGAAGGGAGATGAGCCACTCTTTGGGATTTCCTGAAACAGTAAATAGCAGACAAGGCAGACATTTAAGATATGCAGTAATTGGGATGGGCGTGTGCTGACCTGCTTCTCGGATTTTTACATGTCTTTGTTACGGCAGAGTCACAATGAAAAGCGCTCGCTGGCTTGGTTTTCACAGGACAAAAAACAACATGTTTTTAACCGCATCTGACCCTGATGTTACAGTTTTCATTTTTAGCATGGAGTTAGTAGATCAGTATTGATTTCATGGACAACAATCTGATTTATTTTGTTGTTTCTTTTTCTTTTCTTGCCTGAGTAAACCCAGGAGTTACCCGAGGAAGAACCCAGTTCATTGTGATCTCTTTACTTTTACCGTGAAGTGGTTTACACACTTGTTTTAATTAACTGCTGCTCATTTTAAGTTATTTTAATCTTGGAAGTTTAAAAAACACGCCCCCTTTGTTAAAGTGCCATAAAGAGAGAAATATTTCCACAAGATTAGGTGATTAGGTGAAGCAAAGTTCCCTCTGTTGCATTTTTAAATGACGTGTCTCCTGGTTTTGTTCAGTGTGTAACCTGTTGATGTGTGCCTGTGTGTCTCCAAGCAGGGTCTGCTGAGGGTTGCCATAGAAAACGCCCGGGCGCAGGAGAAGCAGGACCAGCTGGAAAGGACGGAGCTGAAGATGGAGCTGGTCCGAGAGAGGGAGCTCAGAGAGACCTTGGAGCGACAGCTGAGCATGGAGCAGAAAAACAGAGGTAGATCACATCAAGCATCATATACAGTATCTGTTGATTTTTCCATGGAAATGACTCTATTTGGCAAATGTTTTACTTCCTTAGACCTACCATTCAAAACTAGCAGAGTGTTAAATTTCCTCTCATGAATTTATAAACACTTCCGCTGTGTTGTCTTTTACATCTAAACACTGGTAATTGTGCTGTGCAGCAAAACCTGGTTGGTCTAATCCACTTGTAAGCTGACAGGACGTCCAATAACTTGAAAATCAGATCAGGAAGTGAGGACACCTACTGTATATTAGCCCTTAAAGCGTCTGTAGAGGTGAATTACACTGAGGTTGGCAGAATACTACAAACTAAATCAAGTTTGGCATGTTCACAAAAGCTGTCATATACCGCGCAGTGAGAGCAAATTTCAGTCAAGGACAGTTTTCCTTGATAAGGTCACACCAGATGGAGAAGTTGTGGTGGAAGGTGACATTAAAAATCTGACCCAAAACTGTTGCAGGTGACAGTGTATGTGGTTTGGGTGGGGGGAGTAGTAAAATAGGCTTTTGATCACTCAGAACAACAGTGAATCAAACATCCTCTGTGGATGCAGTTTGATTTCATGCAGAGTATTCACTGTGTGTCCTTCCTCTTCTTTTTCTTCTCTCTGTAGTTCTGATCCAGAAGCGCCTGAAGAAGGAAAAGAGAAATAAGAGGAGACTACAGGAGGCCTTGGAGGAGGAGGTTAAACTCCGTGATCAGGCAGAGCACAGCCTGCTGCACACTGCCAACACACACACAGGTACAGGCACCGAAGCTTTTTCTTCTTCTTCCTCTTTTTTTTTTTTAATATATTTCTGTTTTGACTTGTAATTGGGCTAAAACTTTTTGTAGCCGGCGTAATTCTCATTTTCATATTAAATGTCACCAAGCCTTCAGTGCAACACAGCCTTGACTGTTCATTAGCCTCTAATTAAGTGTCCTTATTAATTAATGACCAAACTGCAGGCCATCAATCATCGGCGGCCCCTCTTCACACAGAATCTGTGACCCAGGACGTGGATGGGAGCAGCCATGATGACAACAGGCTGGACACCAAGGCAACAGTACAAGGTAGGGGTGTCCAGATAACAAATACAGCTTCCTCAGTATGTAGCTGTGAAAACCACTTCTTATTGGAGTTTGGATTATTAGACAGAAAAGCTGCTGTCAGGATTTGTAAAGGCACTGCACCAAGTTTGGAATTACTTACTCATTAACTTGACTGTCATACTTACTAAAACAATGCCATTTCAGTGTAAGAATTGTGAAATAAACAGTGATAAACCTGCTGGTGGGAATTTGTTTAGCTCCTATCAACTGAGTTAGCACAACCAATTTCATTATTTCACCTACTCACTGCTTTTGATGCTTAACTGACCAGTCTACTGGAAGGGGTTTTCAAAGATTTCACATGGAGACCGCTCCTGAGAAATTGAAAAAAATTAAATGAAGCGTGAGGCAGTTCGCTGGGGCTGCCGTTTTAATGGAGACAGGCGTTTAATATATTTATTTTGCCAACATTATTGTCTTCACAGGGATAGATTAATGAGAAAATCCCACACGCAACGTCCTAAACAGACAGAAAAAGAAATGGCCGTGATCTTTAGCCCGGCCTCATCAAAAGAGTGCATGGTTCCAGCAACACCTCTGCTCCGTTCCGTGCCAGGACCGCCGTATCCAGACAGCGCGCTTGTTCAAAGGCAATTTTTAATTGAATGTCAGTGAAGCAAGAAGAAAACTGGCCACTAATTAACGGCTGTCTTAATTGTCCTCGTGACGAGTTTGTTTGGACATCATTTGCATAATTAACACCCAGTAATAAATCATTTAAAGGGGAATTGTCTGTCAGACAGCAGGGCAGGATGTGGTTTCTTTGTGCCAGGAAGTTTTATCACCGAAAACAGGGGATCCAGGACCGAAAAACACTTTCAACTGAGACTCACTAAATAATGATCTGGCTGTATTGTACCTTCTACAATATTTTTATGTATGAATTAATTGTTTGCAGCATTTTTCCTCCTACATGCTACAATCACTGGAGAATCAAACTGTCTAATTCTATTATAACTTATTCAAAATAAGATTTAAATGTTCTGGATTTCTTTGTGGATTCCAGAGGGCAGAGTGTTCCTGCAGACCACTGGGATGTACTGAAGACGGGGTGGACGGATGGATGAATGGACGAATGGATGGATGGATGGACGATCAGAGTGACTAAAATTCCTCGTTCATGAGAAATACAATCGACAGGCATGCTCAGTCGCTCAGTGGCATCTGAGATACACCCTCTCAAGAGGACTCCCCTACATTTCAAGGGTGACATTTTGAACTTCATCCATTGTTCTCTTGCTTTAATTTATTGCATTTATCACCGAATCTTGGCTGTAGTGGGAACAGTACTTTATTCTGATGATGTGTTTGACTGTGTTTCTTTCAATCAAGGTTTTTAGATCCTAGGTGAAAATGAGTTGTTTAGTTGTTTTTTGTCAGTGCTGTTTATCTGGACACAAGTGCTGAATATTACTTGTAACAGAGTTGTGTACATATATATAGTCATCATTTTTGTTATTATTATTATAAAAAAAAACATAAAGGCATGTTGTACAGTCAGTAAATGACTTGTATTGTGTATGTTATGCAGTAGTGCAGTTTGACAATACAAACAATACAAATCCTTTTTATTAAATTGTGTTAGTGCTTCTTTCTTCACAAGTCCCTGCATCATTTCTTCCATTGTTTTTGATGTAAATGGAGAGTTTTATTGATTTCTCTGAAATACATTGCACCTTTCTGAAATGTGGATTTACTTAATAGTTTTTTTTTTTTTGTTCTTTTTTGTGACAAACAAAACAGTGCTGCCTTCTGTGACACAGTAAACCTTTGAGATTTGTTTTGTGTGCATGGAGGTAGAGGAGGGGGTGGAGGGACCCCTGTGCTTGCATGTCTATACATATATGAGGGTGCAGGGAGTGGTGTGACATTGATTCTTGCTCCATCTCCAAAAACATGCACGTAAGTATTGACAGACGGACAGGAAGGTGCCGAGCAGGGTCATATGTAAACTGTCCTCTGGTGAAACATGTTGACGACGCACTACCACTCTGTGGCTGCTCTCGTTTTTGTCATGTTTTCCCCTCAGGATAGAAAAGGGTAAGAAACTTTACAAGAAAAACTTGCGTCAATAAATATTTGAGAGCATATTTTGATAAATTTGAACAAAGAGAGAAAGACAAAGAATGATGTAAAAAAAAGAACCACCATTTCTACTGAATGAAAATATGTGGCTTTTTTATGATCTTTTCCTGCTAAATATTAGTACTCCAGGAGATGGATCCTCATCTAATTAAACTGATGAATAATATCCTCTGACGCATTTTGGACTGAGCCACTGTAAATGTAACATAAATCAATTGTAGCTCAACTTGAAATAGAGAAAGTATGCCAGTATACACAGAGGACATATTTAAAAGCATCAAAACTGATGTCAAGACTGTTCTAGACCAGTAAAAGCATAGGGGGTGGCTGTAGACTTGTAGAGCAAGTGCTCCTCAACTAATGCAGAGGGCAGATGGATGAATATGTAATAAATTATGTCAGGGGTCAATGATCAAAATTCTGTTGAACATATTTGAAGCACATAATTGCCCTTAGGGGAGACAGAAAATGCTCAGGGTGCTCACTGGCAAGCAATATTAAGTTTTCCTAAGTCCTAAATAATATATTTCACATTGTTCTAAATTCATTTGTTGTGCCAAAAAAAAAAAAAAAAAATCTTTGCAGGTAGGCCAGATTTTTGCTCATGCAACCTTGTCTAAATGTGCAGTGTGCCATTTCCTGGACACAGGCAGATAAGCTGTGATGCAGGACTAAAACAATACCTCTGTTACAAGCAATTCTTCCTGAATACAGAGTGGGTGACAAGTGAATAGCAATGATTCACATAAATGAATGTGTGAATGAGTCATCAGCTTTTCAGATGACCACCTCAGAGGCTGTCTTGACTAAAAAGGTTTGTGACTTCATTCAGCAGTGCTCTACTCTTTCCACACTTCCTTGTATCTCTCTCTCTCTCTCTCTCTCTCTCTCTCTCTCTCGCACACATACACCCACTCACGCGCACACACACACGTCCCTCACAATTCACTGAGTAGCATTGTCCTGCCGAGGGATGTGTAATGGAAAAGATAAATGGAGGATAAAGCTAAGGTGACAGGGCCGAGCATGCATGTGCGTATGTGTATTTGCATGTGTGTGTGTTTCGATGCGTGTGTGCCCGTATGTGTGTACTGCACAACAGACCAGCAAACCATCTGCTCATCTCCTCTTAATGAACAAAGCAAACAGCAGGAGTCAAGGCTGTCTCCAAATCTGGAGTCTCTTTATTGGTAAGCACACACAAACACACACATACACAAACGCACATCTCTGCGCTGTTTAATCTGATTATCTTTGATTGAGAACAGGGGCAAAGCAACCTTTTTAGACCTCACTCCTACATCAGTGACAGAGAAGGTCTGAAACACAATTAGCAAGCTGTTCCTGAGCTCTGCTTTGCAGTCACATCTGACCACCGGCAGCCAAATAGACCTAATGGGTGGGAACTAACCAATGGGAACTAACACGCCACTGCATCTGTGGATGATGGGGAAATGCAACACTATTAGACAGCTGTTCGCCATATCTTTTCAAATGTACTTGGACGTAACATAAGCATTGGATCAATTGGCTCAGGAGCAATCACAGTCAGGCATGAAGGTACACACACAGTTTGATGTGAATAAAACTGGCAGCCTGTAGTGTAAGACAAAGCAGGGCTTCTGCAAAGGAAGTCTGGACCTTGACAAGATATGACACTGTGTGCATAAGGCCAGAGGAGCATAAGAAAAAGTCATTAATCTGGACTGTGTGCAGCCACATCCTGCTCAAGGCCCCAAGGATAATTAACACTGTTACCACTCTGTCAGAAAGCTGACCACATGGCTTCAAGACACGAAACACTCCCTGTGCTGCTTGTATGCATATCCAACCCATAGACACATATTACATACTGAGCAAATGGTCATAGGTGACAATGCTAAAGATCAAACATGATTAAACCAGTGCTTCAGGGCCTAGGAATGCCCTGTCCGAGGTGCATTAGATTAGCAGCAGGGTGGTGTCTTGGATAAGGAGAAAGCCCTTAATCAGGAGGATCATCCGGCCACAGCACCTGCCCTGCTGAAATGCCTGTGAGCAAGACGCTAAATCCCAGTTGCAGGGGTGCTGCAGTCATTAGATCAGTGGTTCTCCACCTGAAGTACATACATCTTAGCGGTCACCGGGCAAGTCTACAGCTGGAGATGACTCTGCTGTCATCGCTGTGTAGATGCACTGTGGTGTGGTATACAGGAACCAAAATCTGTCTTTATTTTCCCTGTAATACTTATGTACTTTTCCTTTTATGGCTACTTTTAATTTATTTCTCTTATGTATGTATTATTAGTAGGATAACATAAACTCAAGTACTAACTTAAGTATAACTTTTAGCTACTTGTATTTTCTGCTGCTTTGAGCTTCTACTCCACCAAACCTATTTAATAACTTCACTTAATCACTCACAGATTAAGATTAATAATACAAAATATAATAGAAAATATAATCAACAAATAAATTATACTAGTATATTGATAACATTTTAGTGATAATTACTCTATATACTCAAAATTAGGCCTGTGTAAAGTGGTTAAAATTAGCCCCACCTTTTCCAGCTGCAAGGCTGAAGCGATGTACACATTAATTAGTGTCTAATTCAATAATATGACATACAGTATACTGTTCTGAAATTAGCAAAATAAGTGCTTTTACTTTTGGTACCTTAAGTATATATAGCATGACTTTTAATTTAGACAGAGTGTTTCTAGTATAATTGATATTTTTGTTTTTGTCTTAAATTATGCATTAGTTTTTGTTTTGCATGCTGGTACTATTATTTGGGTAACACTACAATAAAACACAAAATCAAGACACACAAAAGTGAACGTAAAGTGGAAACGTTTATTACGTCTGTAAATGAATAAATAACTTATCAGTATTCCACATTCTTTGATGTTTTGTCAGTGTTTGTCAGTGCGACCTTTGAAATGTGATGTTCGTGTGAGTTTATCAGTACCCAACACAGAGCAACGGCGCCCTCCACAGGTCAGTTTTCTTCTATTTTCAACCGACTGCGAAGAAATACCTTTTGGGCTTGTCGGGCTTCTGTAGGACGTTCCCTTTCCCCTGTCTCTTTCTCTTCACAGCATGGACCCTCTCTCCAACTTTATTTCGGTGTTTCGGTGTTAGTTTTGATTTGCCTCGGGATTAATGGTCTTCATCTGGACTCCGTAACTCACCAGGACACCATGTTTACCACCACCGGCTCTCGGGGCCTCTGTAAGTATCCCCGTTCCACCGTTAAACCAGAGCCGGGCTGTCGCAATCATCTCACCGCGTCTCCTGTCAGTTCCAACGGTATCAGCTAGCTCAGCTAACTGGTGTTAGCATTGCGCTGTCATTCATTTACTCTAGGCTGTATCTGTCTCTTACAGCTGCGTTTAGTTAATTATTAACCTACGCTTTGCTCCTTCCATTTAGTCGGTTTACTCAGCCAAGGTGTCATCGTTAAAAAATGATACACGGAAAGTGCATCCTCTGAATATCTGGCTAAACCCGTATTGTAAAGGAGGAACTGTATTTGCGCCGCCTCTGTGTACAAATGATCTACTACTAACAAAACTCTTGCCTAATATTTATAATACCAACACACACACACACACACACACCCTAACCCTAACACAAGCAAAGACGACAGTGTCACTTCTCTCCTCTATTCTTCAGTGGTGGAGGAAGTATTCAGATCCTTGACTTGAATGCTAATACTGCTCTGTAAAAATACTCCATTACAAGTAAAAGTCTAGTATTGAAAAACGGAGTAAGGAAAAAGTACTGAAAGTATTGTAAGTAAAAGCACTCTAAGCAGGCATACCATACATTTTATCATTAGATTGTTGTTACTGATAGAGTAATCTGGCAGCATTTTATAGTTATTGTTGCTTGAGGATGATTGTACCTATTCTGTACAGGACTGCAGCTAATGATTGTTTTCATTATGGATTCATCTGCTGATTATTCTCTCAATGAATCCCTTGATTGGTAGAATACGTGACTGTAAAGCTGCAATGATTCATCAGTTAGAGTGTATCGACAGAAAATTGATTAAAGCATTGATTAAAGCTAATGTTGGAACCATTCTCTGGTTTCAGCTTCTCATATATGAAAATCTGATTCTTCTCTTTGTCATACACATTAGTAAACTGGACATCTGTGGGTTTTGGACTGTTGATCAGTCAAAACAAGTCACCCGAAGATGTCACCTTGGACTTAAAAACTGTAACTGCAATTTTAAAGACCAAATGACTAATTAATTAATCAACCAAATGATTGACAGATTTATTAGTAATGAAGATAATTAGTAGTTGCAACCCTTTTTGTTGCTGAGCTTAAATAAAAGTGTGAAATGGTGTTACAATTATCCATAGCCCAAAGTGACACCTTTCACAGTGCTTGTTTTGTTGAACCAATAGTCCAAACCTCAAAATTATTACAAATAAATCATCAAAAGAATTTAAAGCAAAACAGCAAATCTTTTGAGAAGCTGGATGAAATATCAGGTATTTTTGAAATGATTAATCAAAATATATTTTCAATTAATATTTGTCAGTTCAGCAATTGAGTAATCAACAAATCTTTTCAGCTTTACTTTTACATACTGTTTTTGTCATTAAATTTATAATGAAGCATCATATTTTATAAACTTTTCATATGCTTTCTGTGTTAAATATTAATTTGTAAAGTAACTAGAAACTAAAGCTTTCACATAAATGTAGCAGAGAAAAAAGTACATGAAATGAAAAGTCTCAAGTAAAGTACAAATACCTCAAATCTGTTCTTCAGGACAGTGCATGAGTCAACTCAATTACTTTCCACCCCTGGTGTTGTGCACAGATAAGGCTCCTCTGTCTAAAGGCCTCCTGCTGGTTCTCAATGGGCTGACTGTGATGCTCACTCTGCTGCCACAGTACCAAGACCTGTTTGTATACAACCTACAGGCTGTCACACAGCAGCACCAGGTATGTCTCCACTCTCCAGGTATGTCTGTCTGTGATGGAGGTGAGAGACTAAAGCCAACACCCACTATCTCCAGATGGTGTGTATGACTCCCTGGGAGTCACTGCTCTGGTTTAGACACCAATAGACACAAACTTTTAAAACATTTTTATATTGTTCAAATCAGAGCATGAAAGCGTTTAGCTTTCAGCCACATCTCATGGTCTTCATCAGTGAATGAAGTTTGCATATGCTGTAGATGCTGTTGTCATCACAGGACCAATGTACTGTAAGGAATTTTGATTACATGATAACAGGTAAAAACACGCCAGCTGTTTGTGATCATCAAAGCATTGACTGGGAAAGGTCATCGACCAGGACAGAGTGCACAGTTGGAAGAAAGCACAAGCCCAATCACATCTGATGGTCTTTGAAGACAGACAGGAATTACACTCGCACCCCCATAGATCATTCCCACATTTGTTATCATGTGACCAAAGTTAGGCCACATGATGACACCTGAGCTGGTTGCACTCGCTGATGAAAACCATGAGACACAATTGAGAGTTCTGGAAAAGCTACCAAGTGGACCTAGACTTAATATTATTTTGTCAAACTGTTGTAAAAATGATTTTAGTACCTCTTGGTGGGTCTGATATGTGAAATAGGGCATAACATTTGGGTTATATACACTCTGTTATTCAGAAAAGGCATTATTACATGTATGTATAATTCTTCTCTCCCTCGTGCTGTAGGTGTGGAGGTTGTTGTGTGGTAGGCTGGTCTGTCTAGACGTGAAGGACTCCTTTTGTAGTAGCCTGCTCATTTACAACTTCCGAATCTTTGAAAGAAGGTTTGGCACTAGGAAGTTTGCTGTAAGTACCAAATCCACAGATCCACAAATACATACATGGATACACACAGTACAACTTTAATCAGCTCAACTACATTGCCAACAATGGGTTTGCTCAGTGGGTTTATTTCTTCTCCAACATTTGACACTGGCTTTGTGTTTGTGAAAATGCTGTAAAATGTTCAAAGACATAGACAAGACCTTCTAGGTCTGTATTGTTCTAACCATCATATATGGTGCTCGTCTTAATTCCAGTCCTTCCTGTTGGGCACGTGGTGTCTGTCCGCACTGATGGACTTCATCCTGGCCCAGGCTTTCCAGTTTCTGTTTGATTATGAAGTCGAGGAACTGCCTGCGGGACTGTGAGTAGCTCTGTCACTTCAGTAGCTGTGGCACGTCTTCACTTATGCATGTGCTGCCTCTCTGAAAAGGGAATAGTTTTTTGTCACTCTTACATGGCGCCAGGATCCTGCATTTAAAAATAAACATTGCTGTGTTCAGTTAGGTTTATGATGTGCTAAAGCAATGTGTAAACCACGTGTCACTTATGTAGAAAAGCTTTATTTTTCACCCCCACATATTACCATGTAAGCCTTGGGCAGTATCCATTTTTTAATTTCCTAATCCCCTCCCCACGTTATATTTGGGTATACATCATTTAAATGGTGGTGGACTGTGACAACAGCATACTGTCAACTGCAACAAAAGGAAGGATGTAAAATGTCCTGTGCGAGTTAAAGGACCAGTGTGTTGGATTTGTGGAGATGTATCAGCAGAAATGGAAGATAATATTCATAATCATGTTTTCATTGGTGTTTTTGTCAGCTTAGAATGAGCCCCTCATATCTGCATATGCACCATCATATTTCTACAGTAGCCCAGAACAGACAAACCAAACACTGGCTCTGGAGAAGGCTTTTTGCCTTTTTACGTTACCTGAAGGCTCTCTTACGTGCTTGGAAAGGGAGGGGTGAAGGGAAGGCTATTAAGGTGGTTGCAGTTTGCAACCTCACCACTAGATGCCACTAAATCTGATACACTGGTCATGTAGTTAATTAAAAAGAAATAAAAAGTTGTTATTCAGAGAAAGTGAGATAGTAAAGTAACTAATTCCAAAGCCCAATACCCCAATATGCTGCTGAATATCAGTTTACTTTTATATGTGTTGAATAGCTTTTTCAGTGATTTGTATTAAGTAGCATGAAACAAAATCTGATAACTGCACTGACAATTTACTTTTCCCTTTCTCCTCTCACAGGCTGGCTCCAGTCTTCTCCCTGTTTGTGCCTTTCTACCTGTCAGTCCCCAGGATGCCAGTCACCCAGGTCCTGGGCCACATCCACATCACCAACAAGTCTCTCGTCTACATAGTAGGCTTGCAGGTAAGATCATGTTCTCGTGCTGTGAGCATGTGAGTATGTATTTTGTTTCATCTCTTATTGAGTCCTTGAGAATACCACCAGCTAGTCTGATCTTCATTGTACTCTTCTTTCCTCCTCCACCAGCTGTTGACTTCCAGCCCCTTCATGTGGCTTCTTGCACTCAGTGGATTGGTGAGTAGCCAGAAGCTTGTCTCTTACTATGTAGTCCAGAGGTGCACTGATATATAAAACTGCAAGTTATTTATATATGGCTAAAAAAGAATACAGTTGTGTATTGTGTCATTTGAGCTAACATTTCTTATTGGTCATGTCATCTGGGTTATCTTGCAAAGTTTGTTCAATATACAGAAAAGCTGATTTTCATACTATAAATATGTTTTTTGTCAATGTGCCTTTCAGATCTCAGGTGGGCTGTACCACTCCAATGTTCTCCGGTTACAGAAGCTCCTCTTCATGCCGGCCTGGGTGTCTCGTATTGGACGGTATATTTTGGAGCCACTCTTCTCAAGTGAGTCCAACCATTAGTAATCACATATGGAAATCCTGTGTAAATCCTCTGCACAGTCGCAGGGCCTGACATGGAGTTGTTGTCTCTCTCTGTCTAACCCAGGAATAATAACAGAGTCCATTTAGAGCAGTGCTGTGATGTATTAACATCATGCAAAATTCTCTTTCTTTTTTTCATTATATTATAGTCAAAAATACTTGGAGGAAAAGTAAAACTAAGGTTGAAATGACCAGCTGTCTTAAAGATGCTTTTTACTGGTAAAAGTTGGTCTATTTTCCAGATTTACTTGCATACAGGATATTACTTTACATATCAAAAACATATCATATCATGAAGATGTGCTTTTTCACGTGGCTACATGCATTACCTTTATCTCAAAACACTTCCATAAAAGGTTGTGTACATTTAATGTCATGCCTTAACTCGTCCTCTGCTGTTTCTAATGTCCTGCACAGTCATTTAAAGCCTTTCAGCTGTGAAGGTGTTTTTCTGTCTCAAAATGGTTTGTTCTGAACAAGTTGGCTCTCCACATTTTGTCCTGAAAACTTGAATAGAGCTAGTGTAATAGTAAGCTGGGTTGATATTTGCTATGTCTCTCTGTCCAAAAGATATGATATCATTATAAAGTGCAGGACATCTAAAATATTTATGCTATTCAGAAGCAACAGATGCATATCTCGAGTCCTGTCACCAGCTCTGGAGGAATCCTTTTGTCACCCAATGTTACATTTAACCTATTGTTGTACAGATCTTTTACAGGGTGTTACAGTTTTTTTTGTCTGCTTATCAATGTATTTTTAACATCTGTGGTCATTAAGGCTCCCAGCCAAGCAGTGAGACCCCTCTGGGGATGGGTGCTACTCTTGACATCCAGAGGCAGCAGAGGATGGACCTGCTCGACCAGCAGCTGCTGCTGGCCCAGTACAACGAGGCCAGAAGGAACGCCAGACACCAGCCACAGGTAGAGGGACACGCATATGGACTTGAGTCACATTGATGCACAGCCTGACTTCAATGTCAGAATTTAATTCACTTCAAGCATCAGATGCCACACAGGAACTATATTTGTATCCAGTTGTCTATGCAGTGTCTACATACGTACAAAGTACTTGATTTTGCCCCCCTGATTGTGTGTCTGTGTGTGTGCAGGCTGGGTTGTTACAGTGGACCAGGTTGTTCCCCTCCCTGAGACACAGAGGACAGAACCGACCCCCAGTACAGCCCCGCCCCCAGGCCCAGACGCACCCATCCACACAGCCGCCGCTACTGGACAACTCACCAGTCGCAGAGGAGCAGGTGGGTGTTTGCCTGTGTGTCTCTGTCTGTGTTTACACATGATACCAATAGCTTACTTTCTATAATTTCTAGATATTATTTCACATATTTTATGACCTGGATGACTCAGAATTTTTAGACACAGACTGCTAAGTCTTGTTCACTAAAACTTGTTTTATAGCCCACCCACGCTTTACTTTTGCCCTTATGAAATATTCCCAGGTGATGATTTATCTGCCGCTGCTGTCTCTCAATTGATGTTTTTTGTGTGTGTGTCCCACAGGTCGCACGGTTAGTGGAAATGGGCTTTTCCAGGATCGATGCCCTCGAGGCCCTCAGAGCTTCAAACAATGACATCAACATGGCAACCAACTTCCTCTTGCAACAATGAGAGAGAGAGAGTGCGAGCTCAGTGAGAAAAACAGAGGTGAATGAGGACAAGGAGAGAAAGCAGGAAGAGAAGCAACCAAAGCAGAGGAGCAAAAAGCAAAACAGAGAGAAAATCTTGGAGAGAATGAAAGATGGCGAATGATGGAGACTAGGAGAGAAGACAAAAGAAATTTGTACAGATAATCCGCTGTGACACGGCTCACCCGAAGCAGTGTTCGGCTGACCCGACCTGAACTGAGCCTGATAGCAGGCTGATTAATGAAGAGGTGTGAAGCACAAAGTCAGAGACATTTGCGTCATAGCTTTCTGATGGTCATCGTAGTGTGAAACGGGCATCGTTGCTTAAGGCGGACGAGCTAGACCTCTTAACTTCAAGGGTATCCCCCGTGAAAAATATACAGAAGCCAAACAGGTCAGAGCTTTCCTCACAGTGCACCTTAAACACGTCAGAGTCTTCAGTCCAGAGGAGGAAAGAAAAAGTGGGAGATTCCTTTAAAACAGAACTGATGCTGAAGCACACAAATCAGCTGAAATCCCCACACACCCTCCACATGAATACCAACGTATAGCTATCTGAAATAGTTTTATATAACCCACTGTCATGTACTGCCATTCTACTTCCAAAATGACTACTGTGTAACCAGTATTCTACACCTTGATAACTGGTTAGAGATGATAATTATAACAAAAGATAAAAAACACGCACAAGGTTTTTGAGATTGGATCAGAGAACGTTATGTCGTTGTCAGGTTTTCATCTCATATTGTATAAGATGTTTTGTTAAGGATTTGGACAAATTTTTATTTTTCACTGATACAATATGAGTGAACAGGCATGCAGCACCTGCTAAAAGGTTATATTTAAGTCCACGAGGAGCTGCAGAGGTCACGATTACAACTTGATGGTTTATGATTCCAGAATCCAGGAACAATGTAACATACTTAACCATGGTTTTATTACGAAGTTGTTATTTCTTTACATTGGCAGTGTTTCATGGAAGTAGCAGGGCTCAACCCTTTCCTGCTTGAGATGTTTTAACAAAACAGTTGCCCTGACTGACAGCTACTGCAGGAGCCAAATTTCTTCGGGGCCGACCGTTTTGGCCCATTTGTAACTCCGCAAGTACGCTGCCGGTGATAGACGGGGTGGGGGGGTGTTTGGCAGGATACGGGCTAGATGGACTATCTCAGGGTCTCTGAGGCGACCTCTTCTGTTAATGACGTTTACAGACATGAGTGCGCACACACACAAATGCACAGTAGCCTGTCTATGAGGTCACATTTCACACCCTTGGCTGTCTCTCGTCATTTCATGCTCTCACACACATAATTATGCACACACTCCTCAAGGTTTTATTTATTCTGTCTTAACTGAGTTTGAGTCTTTTCTCTGGCAGCACACACCCATCTGAATCTTCGCAAGTCTTAAACGTACAGTGATATTTATTATGCAATATCATAACAAGAGAAATTTATGGAGACTATGCACTGCATAGTAATTACTTTGTGTATATAAACATGCGAACATTTTGTGCAAGAGAAGTAATATTGCAGCCACTATGTATTGATGTCAAAGACAGATGCTAGTTTTATATTTTGTGCATAATAATATTGATAATATATGACCACTGAGATGAGTCTGTCATTTGTGTGTATGTGTTTTTGAGAGTGAAATAATAGTATTTGGGTGTGATGAGGGAGTTGTTGCATGGACAACTTTCTAACAAACTGTAGTGAATCATATTTGGTCTGTGGAATAAATCAACTTGCTGACTAATTATTTGTGTTGCATGGGAGTTACTCCACATGACAAGTCTCTACATAAGCGATGAGCAGTACATTTGGTTTAACACTTTTAGTTTGATACAAATCCTTGCTTGACAACACATGGGTCATTAAGCAAAACTGAAAGTTTGAAATTGGCTTGTGGCGGCATAATTTGTAAAAACTTCAAAGATGTTCTGAGGGATGCAGCATCTTCCAGCATCTATTCCTAAACTGCCAGCAGCTGTCATTGTTTGAAGGATTTATTGTGCCACTTCCTCAAGAGTGATCTGTTATCACTCACCTGAGATGAGCCAGATTTTTCTGGCAGAAACAAGTGTGTATAAACCAGGATATTTTTACTTGTGCATTAGTCTGTCGTCTGCCTTTTCTCACTGCCTGTCAAGGGGTCTTGTTAGAGAATCTTCTTTCTGCTTTTTTTTAGGCTTTTAAATGCCCATTGAAAAAAGCACTCCTGTAAATATTAATACAGCAAACTTACAGTACCTGCATATATATTTCTTGATCATTTAAAATTATGACAAACATCTCTCAGCCAGCTAGAAATGCTGGAAAATGGAAGAAAACGTATGATTCCTTAGGGCACATAATCACATAATCACAGTTGAAAGTGTACATTTCTCAGCCTATAGAAAACCATTCAAATAAAACTAGGCAATAGAAGATAAAATAGATTTGAGGAATACTTTTCAAAACGTGACCATCATTGCTGCTGTTAATGTGAAAAAAAAAAAAAATCAGCCTGTTAATGTCAAGTTTCCTTTCGTCACTAGATGGAGACATTGATTCAGGTCTGTTGTGTTGTTATTTCCATTCAGCCCTCTGCCACACCCACCTGCTCTGATTATTCCAGTGAGCAGACAGCTCCAGCAGCAGACAGTCTCGCTCCAGGGTGGCAGTGCAGAAAAGAATATGCACATCTTCAAGTCAAAGAATTTAAAGAGCATATGGTTTGCCAGCTATTCCCTGAGACACCAAGGACAAAATTACACTTTGAACAGCCTATAGTTTTCGTCTCACGCCCGACTTGTGGCACCTGAAATCTCATCTGAGCTCCCACAGACTCTACAGAAACATGTTTTTGTACTAAAAGGTCTCCTGAGTTCACGGTGACACAGTCCCATTCGCTCTCAGCTGACATCGAAACCAGTCAAGCGGCGCAACATTTAATGGCTGCTGAATTGAAAAGCAGCTTAAAACCAGAGTGATTAATATTTGTGTGTCGCTTTGTGTTTCTGTGTTTAATTAAAGACAATGATTAAAGAAAGAAACTTCACTGACAACCAACTTCATTAGGGAGACTCTTTTGTGAAATGCCCACTTAATGTGCAGCATTAATCACGTCTTGTTTGGGGGTGATCATTTTGATTTTTTTGAGCTTTGAGAGGATGTTTTAGTCATTTCAAAATTTGAGTAAATTATGTATAGTATATTGACAAATCATGTTTTTACTTCATGTGTGATGAAGCATGTTTTTATATTCAAACCAATGTGTAAAAATTTTGTTCCATATCCCTGTGTGAGCAGAAACTAAATGATGATGTATGTTCTGGGGGGTTTCTCCTTGTCTGGTGGGGAAACCATTATCGTTTACAGTACAGCTGACTGTGGCCTTGAAGCATCAGCAGTTATGTAGGGCTATTTGTCATTTCATGTACACTGTCTGTGGCTCTATTAACCAAGGCCTACTGAACTGTATGTCATGACACACAGCTACTGTTCAGGAGCAGAGTGGTGTCTGTGTGTGTGTCTGGTCCTACACTTTTATATTCTGAGAAGTTTTAGACTTTTACTTGGGGCTAAGTAGCTTCTGGCCTAAGGTTAAAATAAGCTTCAGGTTAGGATGAGGGTTTATGTGAAGAATGTAAAGGTAATGCTTCAAGGAATGATTTAGCCTTTTGGGAAATACACGTAATTGCCTTCTGGTGGAGAGTTAGATGAGATCAGGACCAGTCTCAAATCTGTTGATTAAATATGAAGCTAAACCAGTGCAGTCAAATGCACAAAGACTGAAAAAAGGGAGAAAGAGCTAGTCTGGCTCTGTTGGAAGTTAAAATCCACCTACCAGCACCTCTAAACTCGCTAAGCTATATATTATTATTTCATATGTTATTTTGTTTATTTCATCAACACAAAAACACAACCATATATTGATCTCATAAGATTGTATATGGACTATTAGCTGCCAAGAAATAGTGCAGCACAAACCCCCCCTGTACAACAGAGAAAGTGACATTTTTACACTAATCTTTTTGTATAGATTAAACACACGATGTAACATGCAAACTGGTGGGGTTCTAACGTCCACGTGGATGTGAAAATTTCAGGTGTTTTATGCTAAGGTAAGCTCACTAGCTTCCCACTGTAGCTTCATATTTAATGGACACAGAAATGAAAGTGGTACCTATCTCTTCGTATATCTCTCCACCAGAAAGCAATAAAGCCTCTTGTATAAATGACTTGGTGAGGGTGGAACAAGATCTTAACATGACACTTACAGATTATCAAGTATACAGAGAGAGCCAAAACAAAAGCTGAAAGATGCTCAAATGCTCCATGGGATTAGGGAAAGTGCAGAGTTGGGTGGCAGTTCTCTGTCAGTTTGTCTCTACAAGTCGTTTCTTTTACATTACACAAGTCATTTGATTAATTGTTGACATAAAGATAGGGAGTGAGCTCAAAGTCCACTATAGAATAATTTTCCATGTTTTGGAATAAACATCTATCATGTCAGTATTCACAGAGGTAATATATCAGTGTTTATGTTTCAGTGTTAGTGGATTACTTGGTGAGGCTGTGCTGCTGGCATGCATGTATCACTTCAAACAGCCAGAGGCCAGCACCAGCTCCAGCGCTGTCTCTGCTATATTCCCTCGCCAGCTCTGTTGCCATGGTGAGTGCATGCTGTTTTGTGTGGTTGCCATGGGGACCCTGTATTACAGCCTTCCTTCTGCTCTCATCATGTTTCTGCAAGATCATTTGTATGCCTCCCGTACACTAATGCTAAAAAAAAAAAAAAAACATTAGCAGCACAAGGGAGAGCCCCAAGGGATTGCCTTTTGTAGAAACATGCCCAGGTATTCCTGATGCTGTTTCGGTGAATGGCAAAAAATACCAACGCAAATGACTTTCTCACTCTGACTTTGCATGTTTGACACTAAGAATGTCAGATGTATGAGAAAAAATCAGAACAATGCCATCTCTCTTTCTTTCCCACTAATGAGTCCATAGCTATGGAAGGCAAGAATGCCAAACGCTTCCCACAGATATGGTAATAATATTCAAGCTTGTGCGCTTTGAGATAATGACATCATTTATTTACTTGAGTCCTCCTCGTCCATGTCTTTCACATTCACAGGATATTATGCCTTTGTATGTGCATGCATGTTTGTCCACTTATACGTGTGCATGTGTCTGTGCACCACATGTGGGAATGTTTGCGTCCCGTTCTCAGGGCAGAAAGCGAGCGGCAAAAGGCCACTGATGTTTTCCCCCAGTCATTTTCAGAGGAACTTCATAGTTAATGGGGCACAACAATGTACCTGCCCTCGGGCCATTCAGGGCTTTGGCATTTCACTTCCATTGTGCGTTGGCTCCTGTATGCCACTTGCGGTCTGTTTAGTCTGTGCTTGCTTCGGTTACGTCAAAAGGAGAGCAATCTTCTTTAATCATTAGGGCTTGGCTAGGTGCACTTCAGGATTTGTGGGTTTTGTTCAACCTGTTTTTCTGTCTTCCAGCGATGATGACAGCTTGGTGGATGGGGCAACTTGTTTTTGCTTTTCTCCTTTCCTTTGGTTTGTTGACATCTCTCACTAGATCTGCACCCAGACCTGCCTGAGCACAGTTATAAGAAACCCACAATCCCACAAGATGCTCATTTGGAAAACAGTCATTAGCAACCCCAACATCTCCTGGTTCTCCAACACTCTAATCAGCATTACTGCAAAGTAAACAGCCATCACTCTTGCCCATCAACTGTCACTAACCCCAAGCTTACGCCTATTCTTGTATCAAATTATGAGAGCTTTGGGAGTAGCTGTCCCTCCACCACTGGGATCACATAAACAGCATTTAGATGTTATGACAGAGACATGATGATTCTGTTTGTGTTAAATTGAGAGGGAGGAAATTCAGGAGACTGAAATAACCCTAGAGAAATTCAGTTGGAAAAACTCACCTTTATGTCTTTTATGCCACTATTATATGTGAGATCAGATTGAAATAAAATCTGAAACTGTGTTATCTGAAAAAGGAGCAAATGTGGCCTTTATGCTCTCTCACTGTCCCTTCTTTTCACTCTGTTCCCTGCTCTCTCTCTCACACACAGATGAAAGTCTGATACAGCACAGACACTCACAGGAAAACGTCAATGTTGACAGGAGTGGAAACAGCCGTCTCTGCTCTCTCCCTCCTTCATAAACTATACCTTGCTCTTTTCTTTCCCCCTGTAGAGTGCTCACCACACCGCCAGGATTACCTCTCTGTCCTCTGACCTTTAATGAGGTTCAACTTCCTCTGTAATTGTACACACAGACGGTATGGCATGACCGCATGCTTCGTGAGTGGGTGCGTTTATTTTTATGCATCTGTGTGCGTGCGTGCTTGTCTGTGTGCCTATAAATGCAATGAGCACAGAGCACCCATTCAGACGTCGAGTTAAGGTGAGGGTGTTAAGCTGATGAAAGCTTTCTTTTCCGCTGCTCTTCTGAGTGAACTTTGCACACACACACACACACACACGTTCCAGCAGATCCGTTGCATCCGGTCTAAAACCAACTTCGCTAAATACTTCCGACATTGTCCTGACTGAGGGAGTGTCCAGCTGTTAGTGCATTTATCATGGAGGCTTAGAGCTGATTCTGGTCGTCTTTCTGCGCCACTGACAAGCAGCAGGGAGACGTTTCCTTGACTCAACAACTGGGAGGGAGACCTTTTTAGCAAACCCCACTCCTTTCTATACTCTCCTTTGCTCTCTGCCTACTCATGATCTTACCCTGCCTGTTTTTGTGCTCCATCAGACTTTCTAAGTAGTGCTAATTGGGCATCCTGTTTCTAAAAAGTCATAGACTCATCATCCTGCTCCAGTCATTGCAGTTTCTGAGCACATCAGCAGTACACACTGGTTTTATGTGGAGAAATGGATCTTACAGAATAAGGGGGCATAATGCCTTGTTGTATTCTGAAATGCTCAATGGTTTTTACAGGATCCTTGTATTATGTCATGGGGAGTAAAGGTATAAATTGACACAAAATGCTACATGTAAAAGACAGAACAGCATGTAGAATCAGGTGGTCAGACTCATTTCAGTCAACTAACTCTTAAGGAATATATTAATTGAATTTGGAATATGTATAGCATTGATACTTGGGATTCAGGCTCTGACCTTGTCTAGGGATTGGGGAGTGACAATATTATATTCCCCCAGAGGTGATCGTATAGTAGACTCAGACCCTCCAGGTGGATGCTGTGAGTGGAGGTGAGCATCGACAGCAACATTGTCACATACATAACACACACACACACACACACACACACACACACACAGACAAAAATAAAAACATACATGGAACATAAAATTAAACCAGACAACAAATATACTACAGTCAAACATTACAAACAAATACATTACCAGCAGTGCAATCAGTTTCATTGCTTGCTTAAATATTCATTGCTTGACCTACACATACAGTATATGTTGCAGTGAGGATGATTATGGACATTTAAGGAATCACTAAAGTGAATATAATTCATCCTGAGCAAATGTGAATGTCTTTTAATTGCATGTCCAAAGTCAATGTCTAAAGAAAGGGAGCAGAAACAAGCAAGCCATTGACTCTGACGTCACAGAGACAAGTGCAGAGATGCTGTTAATAAAGCCAATGCAATATGCTGCCCTAGAGGTCAATCATGCTAATAAAATCAATAAAACAAAGCTCACTGGCTGTATTTGATGATCTTATCAGTTCTGTTTGGGCAGATGAGATAAAGGGGAAATTATATTTGATGTGCCTGAAAGTGAACAACGTGAGTGTAAAACTGTCATCAGATCAAAATTACATTCTTTAGTTATGGATGAATGAATAGTATAGTGTGTAGCGCTGAAGAACATTCAGTACGACTACACGCACAGAAAGATGCTGTCACGCGTGCCATGTGAATACTGCTGTCTACACCGAAGACAACACGAGCCTCAAATATAGGCACTTTTATCAGAATATTCCTGTCTCCCTTCCACATCTGTATGCATGAATGGTCAGGCTCTTTGATCACCTCACTGTCGGGACCAAGATAACACAGAGCTCACAGTGTTCTTTTAGTCATGTTTAAACACAAAGAGACCCCTCCACCACCACCACCCCCTCCCCTCTCCCCTTCCCTTTTTAGTCTGTGCTGATTCACAACGGTCTGCAACCAGCCAGCTCTGGAAGCTTGTCTCCATGGAGACAAGGGTGGGAAGGAGAGTGATGATGTTGCTGGCAGAACAGCAGTCCCGAATCAACCATGTGTTTCAGCGTGTGTGTTTGTGTGGGTACACAGGAGACAAACAGAGACAGAGATTATATTTTCCTTCTCAAAAGAAGGGTAATTTGGTTGTCTAGCACTGCACGCGAGGTAGCTTTTTGTCAGTCAGACGTGACCTGTCAAATCCGGGGAGAGGAGCAAACGGCTTGTATCGATAAGCAACGCCGTGCTCACCATTGATTGATGGGCACAGGCTGTGACAAAGCAGAGAGTGCGACCAATTTCTTGTGACACTCACATATTCAGATTATAGGTAGCAACACAGAAAAACAAAGCCACATTTAAGAACCAGCTCTCAGGCTGAAATGTCAATATGAAGGCTCAGCTCCTCCTTTCATCTTCCTTGGATGATTCAGTTCAAAATGGATATTGGTAAAAGTACTGTGAGTGTGAGGGCTACCAATTATAACTTCACTGAACCTGATTTCAGAGGAACTAAAGAATTCAGCTACATTGGCATCAGGGGGGAAAAGGGTCTGACAGTTAATGGTAGTGTTCAGATACTTAAATACTATATGAGAAACAAATTACATGTCTACAGAACTGGAATTTTTGGAAGCAGTTAAGACTGTATGGTGCACTGGTTTTGATTCAGAGGTTTAGTGAATACCTTTTTGAATCTTTTTGTATTTGCCAGAGAAAGACTGGCATTTAGTCATTTTTCCATTGAATGCTAAACCTGTATTTACTGTAAATATCAAAATGCCACGAGTTTGCAGTTTCACTCAATACAATAGAGACGGCAGTGATGATGATGATGCTGTGGTACAATGCAGGTGTTGAGTCAACATCAAAAGAGAGACAGGCTTTTGTGTCTGCAACTAAAAACATCTTTGTTTTGCTGACACGAGGTGAACCCACCCCATGAAAATTAAGCTCAAAGCTGTGGATGCCATGGTGATGGAGAGGTGTTAATGGCGAATTTGGAGGGGGAGGACCAATTAGTCATTGTTTAGGATGAAGTATGTGTGCTTATGGGACATGACTGAATGGTACTCAGCTGGAGATGAAGATAGGGAGGTTGGTTGATGGCTGGGTGTAATTAAAGTTGCACAGAATACCACATCACTTAAGCTTTGTAATGTTACAGTGTGTACCGTGTTGAAATGAACATATCCTGCACACCCAGGTGTCCTTTCATAGAGAAAGAATAGACAAGGCAAAGATGAAGATTTTCACAATGTAAAATGAAGATTCCTTCTACTGGGTCAATTACTTTCAGGCCATAGACTGTGTTTTCATTTTTATAAACAGGTATATCAGGCCAAACTTTAGCCCAAATAGAAAGAAAATGGTTTCTGATTTGTAGCTTCCAATTCTGAGGTCAAGGGGAAAGTTAATCATAAATGATAATATTTAGTGGTAAATATTAAAATGGAGGGAAAACTGTGATTTTACAGCATTTTCTCCATCCAGACATTAAACTGGGTTGACCTTGAAAACCACTCTTCCTCCATTTGTCAAACATGGACAAGTAAACTCCAGAAACTGCTGAAAACTGCATCTGTTTGATGAAACCTTTATTATATTTGTGAAAACAGAAAAAAAGAGGTAATTCCACTGCCCCCCCACCCCCCCTGACCTGCTTACACACAGTTTCTGATTTATCAGAGGATATTAAAGCATGCAGATGTTATAGTGAGGTGCTGGGTTGCAGGTAGACACATAAATCATACTGATTTTTTTTTTTCTATATCTGGTGGCAAGATAGAAGCCACACCTTGTCTGCACTCCTCATAGTAACCTAGCAAATGCACAGAGGGGCTGTTGTGTATTAATTAACTCAAGACAAATAATTCAAGCAAGTTCAAGAACCTTGTCACTTTGTTTACTTCTGTGCCTTTCTACAGTATATTTTTTATTCTTATTTCTCTATTTTCCTATTTTGGTCACCCCTGTTTCTTGCTGCTGTAACATGTGAATTTCCCACAAGTGGGATAAATAAAGTCTATCTTATCTAATCTAAGACTATGCCTGGTTTACTTATAGTCTTTTCTAGTCTTTTCAACAGACAGAGGTAAATTCAACAAAAAGTTAACAGCTAAGAGAATGGATGGATAGTGTTTGCAAGCCAGCTATTTGGCCAACATATTAGCTACCTGGCCTGATAATAGGTGAGCCTGTCACTTGAAGGGAGTGTTGCATTAAGGGTAGCCTGTAGTCATGTCGTGGCTTGGCAGTCAAGTGCCTGCCTTTTCCATTGTTCTGTAAGTAACTACTTAGTTTTGTTGAAACTAGGAAAGTTAAAGGCATCTTGCAACTTCTTCATCAAAGAAATGGACCAGACAACAAGGTCTGTAAACAGCAGTGTGCAGCTACGGCTTTTAAGGTAAAGTAGCCCTGCCTCCACGAGTTCTTTGCTAACGTTAATTTGATAACAAGCGACATGCTGTGATTTTTAAGCCGCATCCCAATCAAGCTAATTGTAACATGCTTAAAGTGCATAGTAAGTGTGTTCAAACTGCGAAAGTGACAAAACTTCGCATTCTCAAAAAAGTCGATATAGCCTACTTTATTACTCAAAGAAATGACTACAGGTATTTAAAAAGCGTGTAACGTGTGTGCTGTTAGGGTACATTATAGACATTTTTCACGGGAAACCTGTCAAAGCATGAAAACCCCAGGTGTAATTAATCATTATTCCTATTAATCACACCTGTGCTATTCATGCTTTGACAAGTCAAAATGTCTGCTGTGAAAAAAAAATTTGAGTGCCGACTGACAGCTGTAAAATATTAAAACAATTAAGGAATGGTTGTGAGATGATGAAGAAAAATAAATTAATAAAAAAGGTGGGAAAAATGTGTTGACATTAAAAATCACAGTCTGATTGACATCTGTGTAAATGTTTAATAATAATAATTTCCCCAAAGCAGTAAACAGTGGCAGTTAGTGCATGTTACATACTGAATACATGTAGTGTGGAGGATAGGACACTCAATTCCTTTACACCTGGAGATAAAATATTCCTTGGAGAGTTGGGCGTTAATCTGAGCACAGTTGCTGACCAATATCACACAAGCTAGTTCTCAGTGTTTTGTCCAGATCATATTTAAAGGCACTACACGTCCACTGCTCACTCCCATGGGTGTTTTTGCTTGTTTTGCCTGATTAAACCTTCTCTCAAGTCTGTGAGGGTATATGCTCTCCAGCTGTCCCTCTCACTACACCTTTATCATTCTTATATATGGAGAGCATCAATAGACTGCATCATGCATTCATCATCGCTCCTTCTGACTGTGGGAAAAACAATATTTCAGAGGTTTTATGGGCTCCAAATACATGAGTGTTTTCCTCTAAAACTGAAATCATGTTAAGCATAATCTATCAAGACTTTCAGCAGGTATCTAAAGTGGTATGTTCTTCTAAAAGCAATGACTTTGATTCTGTTGTGCCTTCAACTCCCTGTTTGCCAGTGTGAGCACATGTAGATGGCTTAGTACAGCAAAAGAACTTCATTGCCAAAGGGCCGCTAAGGGAGATAACATAGCAGAATAGATTATGATGATATTAACCAAGACAACAATGACTGATGTTTAGGGCTGGAGGAGTAACAGACTCCTAGCATAATCAGATTTCTCAACACATCTCTTCAACATGTAGACATAGTGATGTAGTAGCAGGGCCTCAGGGGAAAACAAATGACGTTTTAATGAGAATAACGAGGCATGCCTCATATTTACACTATCCAAACAGGAGTCATTCAAAGGGATACAGGTTAATAATTGTATGTCAATAAAAACAACACAGTGTAGCTCCTCTCTGCTTCTAAAATGTGACTTATTGAACCTTTATTTCAACCTGTGAGTTAAATGGTTGCATCGTGCCAATGTTGGTCTCACAGCTTACCTCACGTTTTTTCCTCTCATCACCTCTGCATGAGTGCTGCATTTGTTTTCGCGCTCTCTGCCCGCTTAGAAAAAGAAGAGCTCTCTCCCGCCAGTTCTCAATCTTCTGGGAATGCCATCCTGACATTAATGGCCCATTTAAGCAGGTAAATGTAATTTCGTGCTGTTTCAAACAAAGTTATGTCAAGCTGTAATGGTAGGTAATGGTGGTGTGTGCTGAGTCACAGGAATAAGTTATCATCTGACTCCCAGGATAGGATGGCGCGATCCAGATGCAATCTCGCTCAATCATTCCATGACTCAACAATTACATTTGTAGAGAACAAAGAAACCTTAAATGGCCTTTTAATGTAAATAATTATGAACCACAGTATATAATCTAAATCATTTTATCATTTTTTTCACTATTGTGAACATCATATTTTGAAGTTTCACATTATGTGGAGCTTTTTATCCTTAAAAGTTGTCTTAAAAAATTACATGAGCAGTAATCATTCAGACTTAGAGTTACTCCCTTGATGATTCAAGTCCAAACTATCTATAACTAGTGAGCTATTTTCGGAGCTCTGTGTAAATACAGATGTTTAAACGAAGCCAGAACCCTGAGCACAGATTGATTCAAAGATTACAGAACTGTTTTGCTTCATTGGATCAGAAACAAAAGAGCTGGGGCAGAGAAGAGAGGTCACGTGGAACAATAGGAATGAGCCAAATTCAAACCCACACCATTTCTATCATGTCCTGGACTGCACCTTAAACCTACCTGAAGTGAACAGTTACATAAAAACACGCATGTAAATCAACACTTTAATTCTGAAGTGAACCTAATTTTCATAACAGAAGCCTCAGTAGTTTTTTGGGTTTCTTTTCCTGCAACAGTTGATTGAAGCAGATCATCAATCACAAGGGAGCACAGGCTGATAAAAACGGCACTTGTTTCTTGTCCAAACCCTCCTACACTTATTTAACACTAGGTGGTTTCTGACCTGTCTCATCACATGTTGCAGTGAAGTCCTTCATTTAAATTTTAATTTAAAGGCATAAAACCTCACCTGCTTACACTTTCTGTTTACTGTAAATTTCAAGATGAATGTGGGTTTCGTCTCATCGTCACTGTACTGTTATAGCATTGCTTTGGGAGTAGAGGCTTTACCGTAAAAGTGATGTTTCATGAAATTAGAATAATTAAAGAGGGCAGTTGCTGGTGCACAATCACAACTCAGGAAGTGTGCTGTCTGCCTGTTCTTGTACTTTAAGTAACTCTTTTCCTCTGCTTCCCTTGGCAGCTGGATTGACTGAAGAAATCAGGCTGCCTCTGGACATTGCAGTGTCAGCAACAGCAAGGCAAGTGCAAGACTCCTCAGCACAATCCACCATTCACACTAGGTACAGGCCAATGTTAAGATGAATACACATCTTTCTCTTAAAGCCTCTTTCCCTCTGTCACATAGAGAGAACGATGAATACAGATATTTGCAAGAGTATACTCAACATGTCTGCAGAGACATGTGAAAAGACACTGCATCAGCACCCTGACCATAAAATTGCAAGACGCCTCAAGAGGAAAATCAAAATGCAAAAATCAATAGTCAGCTCTTTGTCATGTTTGCATTGCATGCTGCATTAATTTTCACAATAAGCAGCCAGTTGTGATAGGAGTGCCGGGTGCCAGGAACAATACACTAAATAATATAATACAACAGTATTGATTTTTAAGAGCAGTGCTTGCTTCAAAGTAGAATATGCCTCTGCCAATTAAAAAATGTCATGTTTATTTGCTCTTGGTTGATGTGTTTGTACAAGCTTTCCTGCTATTTGCAGAGTGGATTAACTGACTGTGAGGACATGAGCTATTCTGACACGGTGGGAAAATGGCAAAAAGAATTTTGTGACATGAAAAAATACAGTTGGCTGAACATGAATTTGTTGAGAAACAGAGATGCATTTTCCTGCATCTCATTGTGTTTCTGCATGTTTGATTTTGTGCTCTCCTCCTGAGAAGAATGTCAGTTTGAGTTGTTTCAGCAAATCTACAAAAACAACATTTGTTTATGTTCAGGTGACAAACACTTCTAACAGTGGTAGGAATTATGATTCTTGTCTGACAGAGGCAAAGGAGGAAGTGTGATGACTTTGTTATAGAGCCATAAGGTCTATGCAGGGAAGAGGTTGAGGTGGATGGATGGGTCAACAAAATGTGGGACCATTTGCTCCTCATTCCCAACTGACAGTCTGACTGTTTTTTAACCATGACCACTGGCGCTCCCTGGCCTTAACCAAGAGGATATTGTTGTAATCATGACGCAGAAACTCCCCAAACTTTAACGGTGAAGATATTTTAAGCCAAACTACCATCTTTCCCTAAACCTAACCAAACCTTAACCACAAACACTAACGGATGTTATTCCAGGGACATATTTTGTTGGGAAAACTTGCTGATTTTCAGTGAAAGGATGTAAGTATGAATATTTCAGCAAATTATGTGAACTGAATTGGGCAGCATCAGGTATGTTTAATATGAGACTTTTAAGACTCTTAAGAAGAATAATGGATAGATTTATACAGTGTGCTTTAAAAGAAAATGATAGGAAGAACAATAATGAAGCTAGTGCTTGATTAAATTTGGAAAAAATGACAAAATTCCTCCTCTCCTGTCCTCTCCTCTGTCTTCTTTCTAGATCTAAATAAATCCTAACTGATCAAAGCTTAGCTCCTTTGTGTGTTAATATTGGTTAGAAACATAAATGGTTCCCTAAACATTAGGGTAAAATTTGTCAGTAAAAATGGAGCCCTCCATCCCCACAGCTCTTTATCAGTCAGAGAGCACCTGTCTGGACCTGACCTGATTACAGAGGAAAGTAGGTCTGAATTTAACCCTCATTGTTGTCAGACTACCTGAAATGACACAGCTGACAATGAGCCCCTCACTCCTCTCTGAACAGGCTGGGCACAGTTAAAAGGAAACTGTGTGGTCCTGTATTTCTGTCCTTTAGAGATACAACATGTGGTCAGTTCTGCAAACTTATTGGCAATTTTCTCTCAGTTCTTCACAGAGCTGTTTATGGCTAAGGACTTGGCTGGAGTTAGTGTGGGGTCCCCACTGGTAGAAGTACAAGATACATATGCATGAAGGTGCGTCTAAGCTTTTCCCAGCTCACCAGTCGATCTAGGTCAAATAATCTTTCCACCCATGTCCTAATATATGGCAGCTGAGTTTTCATGTGTGTGATATTAGACAGGCTTGAAATTGGACACATAGATATGGTTCATTGTCCTACACCTTAACCTCACCTTTTCACCTTGCTTTACTAGAACCAGTTCTCATATTCATATAAAAATTGCATATAGTTTTTCTGGTATACATTTACAGAGTATGTATTAAATTAAAAGATAAATTTTATGTACATATACCTTAAATTAATATATTGTGGACCAGTAAAAAACCATCTGATTGTACCAAAACTAATGTTGGACCGCTGCAGCATCTGGTTCTTTTCGGTCCATTCAGTTCTCAGGTTCAACTTTTCCAAGCTTTAACTAAGCTAATGGGTCTGTTTGAATGAGTAATAAAAGAATAATTTTCAAACATTTTGAAATGTTAAATTACATCAACAAAAACACATTGACAATTCTTAGACAAGTTTGTAGTTAATCTTTTTTAGTCTGTATGTCTTAATAATATAATTTCACCTGTCCTGGCTCAGAAGTTATCATACTCATCATACACATCAGCAGAGAAAATGCCCAAGTATCATCTATTTCATTAGACCAGGGAGCTACTGCCAAGGTTGGCTAATATAACAAAGCAGCATGCCAGTAGGATATTACTATGACCAAATATATTGATTTTTATTTGAAAATGCAGTTTTACAAATGTGCTCTGTAAGAGCTTAAAAATACATTTTCAGGGTGCAGCGTTTGACCGGGCATATTAACTATAGATTATTCCAGTAAGACAAGAGCTGCTGTCACAGGCAAACTGATTGGGGTAATAATAACTTCACTTGCAATTATTGATTCCTGATAAATACACCAGTCAATTTTAAAATGTCAATTTAAATGAGATAGAAGTGGTGTCTGCTGTTATCTTGTGCAGTAAGGTCATCACTGAATTGATGCTAAGCTTGGTATGATTCATAGGAGGGCTGTTTTCATGGAGGGAGCAGCATTCATCTTATGTGATGATTGATTTCTAGTGAAGGGGTTGCTTGATTTGTATGGAGCCCCTCCCTTCATGAGCCTGGGATGGGAACCCCCTGTAGAGCTGTCTGTCAGGCCCTATCTGGCTTCTGCATACAGCACATTGATCAGAGACGTTCGATCCCGAGCATGATGGATGTGAGAAGACACTTCACTGCAGAGGCTTATATAGGGTAGCTTTAGTCGCAGTCTGGGCAGCTGACACGTCTTGAGTTACAGTTGTGGCAGAGATTCCTTTCCAGATTTACATGTACATAAGCAAAGCCTAAGTTATTTCAGTGGAGATTTTCTATCAGTGTTGTTTATGGAATTAATGTGGACAGTTGAAATCTGCATTGCGTCCCTGGAAGGACACACCTTTCAGTGTTTTTAGCTATATCCTGGCTCTACTGATGATAATATCACACTTCAGGATTTTAGTGAAATGTCTTAGAAACTATTGGATGGATTTCCATGAAATCTGGTTCAGATATACATGGTTTCTAGATGATGAATCCTAATAAGTTTGGAGAGTCTTCAACTAGCGCTATCATGAATTTACCATTCTTGGTTTTTATTCAAGTGTCTAGATAACTAAGGGATGAATTGCCATTAAATTTGGTTGATGGACTGTTTGGTTTATGACCAAATACTTGAAAAATGAATGGTATTGCCAATATACTTTGTGTTTAGCAATAATTAGCAAATGTAAGCATAGATGTTGAACATAGTAAACATATTCTCTTGCATGTAAGTGTTGTCATTGAGAGCATGTTACCATGCTGTCACTAGCATTTAGCTCAGAGAGCTGCACTCTCACAGAGCTGCTAGTGTGGCTGTAGACTTTGTCGAGAAATCAGACTTATGGGTCCAATTTTTGAGATGCAGCCCCATAGATAAGATTTCCTGTCATTAAATTTCTGTTTGGCCACACTGTGACTGTTTATTTACATCTTCATAAAATCTTTGTACTCTTTGTCTTGATCTTTTCACATTTCTGTGAAAAGTGTAAATATCCTCCACAGCTCTGGGCTGACCATTTCCCATCTGGAGGTCTGAAAACAGTAAGAGCAAAATTAGATTTCTGTGCATCACTTCATGTGTCTGACTGTGTTTGGATGATCAAAGTCACACTAATGGCAAATATAACTGCGGCCAAAAGATCACCGTCTGATCCCATGACATTGTCTGGTCCTTGCTACAAGGACAGATAATGGAGACTGAACACATGCTTAATTTTTGCCTGTATTAATTCCTGAACAAACTAAATTTTTCAAATAATTATCTGGAAAAATTTATGCAGACCGGGAGTGACATTATTTCCTTATTAACATTTTACATAATCAAATAATTATAATATTCAACATAAAAATATTCCTCACATTCCCAAATATATGGTATTATTATTATTAGTACACACTACAAGCAGCTCAGTAGAGCTTCTCCAGGTAATTAAAGATGACATGGTAACTGTAACCCTGTTAATATGGATTGGTAGTCATGGATCACCTCAGTGACTGATAGCCTTACAGATAACCGGCTGTACCAGAGATAACCTAGTGAGAGTCTCCTTACAGTGATAACCTACGTCCTGCAGGACTGCAGGCAAGAGCACACACAGTACACACTAAGCTCAGTGCCTGAATGTGGTATATATATTTTGTATATCTTACATCCAGAATATGGGGCTTTATATTTTGTTGTCACCAGAGAGAACGCAATGGTGTAGGCTAAATATAAAAATCTAATTGAGAGCAGAGAGGAACAGAGCAGAAGTAGTGCAAACAGAAAAAAGAATGACCCTACCTTTGACTGTACATCATTGTCTCTTTCTTTCTGTTCATCTGTCAGTCAGTCAGATTACTATCTGTATCTCTTCGTCTCTGCCACTCTTTACTGACGCTGTATTATCAGGGATGTTGTTGCAGATTTGGCGGCACTACAGCAGCCCATTTAGTGGATTACTGAAAGGAGAGAAACACTCCCTTTGATATGGAAATCCAACATTCCCACCAAATATAATTTACCTCGTAAAAAGTACAGCAGCATTTTTGGGAGTGCACGTGTTTATCTACCAGGTCAGTAGTAATGGCCACCGGCAGGCCAAGCTATGTGTGCCAAAAGAAAAATAAAACTGACAGTGGTAGTGCTATTAAATGCATAGATAACACATTTACATACTATTTCTGTCATTTTTTAAGATTCGGTTGAAAAAGCAAAAATTTAAAATGTTACAAAAGCTTAAAGACAAGAGTTTATGTAACCAGCTGAACAAACATACTCTAGATTATTATCAGTAGTAGGTTTTAATTTTTTTTTTTACGTTATATTGATTTATAAACTAGGGGGTGGTGCAGCGGTTAGCACTCTTCCCTCACAGCAAGAGGGTTCTGGGTTTGAGTCCAGGTTCGGTTCTGGGGCTTTTTTGTGTGGAGTTTGCATGTTCTCCCTGTGCCTTTGTGGGATCTCTCTGGGTACTCCGGCTTCCTCCCATACTCTAAAGACATGCATTAGGTTCATTGGTGACTCTAAATTGCCCATAGGTGTGAGTGGTGTTTGTCTATATGGTTGGACCAAATAACAGCTCTCTGTATAATGCAATACATTTCAGCAACACCACAGACTGCAGCATCCAGAATGATCATAAAGTTGATCAACACCTCTCTACAACAGTTTCAACAACGACATCAACATCATAACTGTCATGAAAGAAGGATTTATTACAGGACTGTTATATCAGACTGCATTAGTTTTTGCTTGGTGTATTTAATAAATTGAGTTACTATGAGTAACATTTCTCATTACAGCACACTCAGTCAGTAATAACAGTTTATTTCAACATGAAATGATCTGGAAAGGGACTTTTTATGATGACAAACTGAGCAGCAGATTTTTTTGTCACGGTAGGAGTGATATGTTGCCATAAACCGAGATAAACAGATGTGAATGGTTTTAAATTCTCTCTGACTTTGTGGTGTTTCCCAGTGTGAGGTGTGAAGCTTATAAATCCTAATAAATGGCTGGCTGATGGAGCTGCCTCCTTGCACAATCAATAATAACCACTGCTGGCACCGAGTCAGAGGGACCACGCCCTGAAACACATACACACACACCCACATACACCCACCCACATAAACACACACGTGCATGGTGTAAATCTGCTGTAAGCACACACAAAATCAGACATGTGCACACATCGCTATCAGCCTCGGTACATACACACTCTGTCGTACGAAATGGGGTGAAGAGAACATATCCAGCTGCAGATTAATGTATGAAGCAGTGTGTAATCCTTCTCTGCTCTCACTCCGAGGACTTGGTGGTGTAGATGAGGGAAGGTGTAATGAAGAGAACATGACAGAGAGGAGGATGATGGTCTTGACTGGAGGACATCATATGTCACTGGAGCCAAAGCTAAATCTGTTGTCAGCTTTCACTGAGGTAGAGCACAGTGTTAGGGTTAGGAAACCTTTGTTAGAATATCAAGATTCAGTTTGGACTTTATAAACCCCACTCTTTAAATTTCAAAAGAGTATTTTTAGGCAGCCTTTTTTGTCAGTAAGATAACAGACTCAACTGGTCTTACTGTGGCAAGACCTCAGTTGATGAGTAATTCAATTGTAATTAAATTCAGGCAACACCCCTGTATGGTAATTGACATGTTAACTCCATATCCTCATTGTTGTACCTGAGTTAAACTAAAGAAGTAGTCTAACTAGTTTGAATTGTTTGTTGGTTTGTTTTGTTTATCGGTCTAATTCATCCTGTCATTTGAATTTGTGCATGTGCCAGAAAGACTGCAGAATAACTGAAGTGGAACAATGTGCCTGTACACAAACAAGAGCAAGGCCAGCAGTGATGGGAAACTGAAGTAAATTCATCACAGTTTGTCTAATGAGATTTCCTGTTGGCCAACAAACAAGCTTTCAGTCACTTAACAGTTATCACATGGAAATAATCACATAATCACTGTTGTTATTTCATGTTGTGTCTCTTGGCCAAAGTTTAGTTGAAAGAGAAATGAATATATTTTTTCAAAAAGTCAATCTTTGTTTAGTAGCAGCACAAAGCGGGTGTGGAAACATACTGTATTCTTAATGAGACCATGTATGTAATTTGATTTAATTTGGAAAGCTGCCCTGCCAGTAATGTTTATGGACTGTGCTGGCTTGTGTCAATAAAGTGACCAGTTAATCAAATTTCAAGTGAAACTAGTTTTACTTGAATTGACGTCACTAAGATTACTACTGAACAGCCAGTTCATTTCTTTGTAAACTACCCTTTAATTTTGATTGTGAACCATATCTGCTCTTTCAATCGTCTGAGATTAACTCTGGTCTCTTTCTGTATTTCCTCAAAGCTCAACTGGTGCTTGATTGATGATCAATGTTTGATTGTTTAAAAAATCTGATTAATGTTTTTTTGTACTTTTACCACATAACATATACAATTATTTTTGATGAGAATGCTTTATAATTTGTCATTAAAGGGACATTTTACAGTTAAAAAAATAAACTTGTAAACTTGTTGCTCTCTGGTGGACCTACTGTTTAATGGAGACCATGTTTTAAAATGATCTCAAACATATTCTCTACCAATTCTGTGCTGCTGTTTCTTCCTTTTTATGTATGCTGATAATGAAATATCTGAAACTAGCCATATATCAACCAATATGTATGCCTGGCCAATTTATCAGTCTAGCTCTATTTGTCGTTGTTCAAGTAAATCAATACTAGCTTCAAGATTTTAAGTATGTTTCAGCTGAAAATGAAAGACATATTGGCCATGGTTGTTATGTTGTTGTTGTTTTTTACCCTCAAACTTTTATGTGTTGCTCTCACTACACAAGCCAGCTCTGTGTTTGCTACGGCTCAGTGCTCATCAGGAATTTATTTGTTTGTGTTTTCTTCAGTCTTTGTCTCTTGTGAATTCATGAAGCAGAGTTCTAACATCACAGCATCAGGATAAGGCCACTTTTTTTTTTTTTTTTTTTTGCTTAAGATGTAACATTTTCAAGTCGAACAGATTCACACCTTTGCATCTGTTTGTGTCCATTCGTGTCTTTCTGGATGCTGGAGATAACTGAAATGCTGGATACTGGTTAATCTCTCTGATGGGAGGCCAGGGCCTAATTGCCATTAAACAGCATGGTGGTGATGGCATACAGCATGTCAGAAGCAGGAGGGAGGGAGGGATGGTTAATGGCAATATACCCCCACTAGAATAAAGGACCTGTTGTTTAGAGGGAAATCGCAACAAACCCTGCCTGTCCAAGCCTCTGTCTGCTCCTCATTTGTCTTTTCATTTGTTCTTTCATCCTCTCCATGCCTCCTTGGTTTGTCTGTTTCTCTGATATCACATTGTTGTTGCCTCACCCCTCCCCATCTCCCACTGTCATTTTCTCCCTCCTCTCTGTTCCTCACCCTCCACTCTCCCCACCCCTTGTTCTGATCTCTCCCTCTGTGTCACCCGGGGCTTTTTGTTCCCATTTTTCTCCCCCTCTCCCAGATTCACTTGCTCTCCCCCTGCCTCATTAGCTAGATGTTTCATTGGTGGAGAGCTGTTGCTTGTTGAGGCTGGGAAGGCGTGGTCTTTTCAAAGTCTCTCTCTCTCTCTGTGTTTAGTCGTCACACAGACATTTAGGAGGTTATTGGTTGGCTTGTCTCACAAACACACACTCTTTTACACACACACACACACACTTGCACGCATACACACACCTCGATCAACCCGGCCAGTGAGTCAGTCCGTCAGTCAGTCAGTGCCGGGTGCAGTTTTGTTCTGTTCCAGTTTCCAGTAAGCTGATCCTGCTGGCAGAGGCTAGTGGGGAGACTTCCTTTTCTGGAAGGACCTGATGCATCGTGTTAATGATCCTCTCTCTCACTCACTCCCCTTCTCTCCCTCTCTTTCTCTCTCTCTCTGTGTCTCTCTCTCCATGCCTCTCTCTTCCTCCCTCTCTCTACTGGCCTGTCAGAGGAGTGGAGAGTCTCATTTCGTATCACAACGTCTGTGCAGGGAGCAACAGCAGAAATAATCCAGCCGGCAGAGTGAAGAGACTGTGTGGATCACGCCCCCTCTGTCTCAGCTTTACGCTCTTATCCTTCACTAACACCAGTAACACCATTTCACACTCTTTTCCCTTATTCTCTCTTTGTCTTTCTTTCTGTCTGACCCACCCGTTTTCTTTTCTTTCTCTAACTCTGTCTCTCTGTTTCCCTCCTGCCGTTTATTGTGCGTCTTTGTCTCTTTCTCTTTTGGGAGTGTCTCCAGTCTCCAGCCTCAGGTAGGGAGCACCACATCCAGCCAGGAATACACTCCTTCAGTCTGTCTCTCTCTGTCCTTTCTTTCCTCCTTCATCATATACATCCTCCTCCTCTAACCACCTCCTCATCTTCCTCCTCTGCCTCCTATCTCTCTACTCTCCTCCTGCCTCCACACCCTGCCTCTGAGTGCGCTGGAGAGAGTCGCCAATTGCGCACGGCAAAGGCAGCAAGTGGGAGTGGACCTCGGCGAGCGTGCTCGCAAGTGTGTGTGTTTGTGAACGTGGAGAGGAAGAGGAGAGGAGGAGGAGGAGGAGGAACGAGAGAGCATCAGCACAGTCCTCCCAGTCTCTCCTCTCTTCACGCGCACTCCCACTCTGCATGGAACAATCCTTCCTTCACTGCTTCTAAATGGACATTTCTGTGGCAACGTTTCACCAGTGAAGACAGCAGCTGCTGCCGCTCCTCTCCACGAGTTCCTTCATGCTGGATTTAAAAAAAAAGTGAGGAGAAGAGAGGAACAGGGGGAGATCTCTGAACATGAGTGAGGAAGCTAAGGAGAAAGCAGGCAGCGGGAAAGCAGCTCATCGGAAGAAGAAAGGCAAAAAGGTATGAGAGAGGAAGAGCTTTCTTTGTCTTGGTGTGCTTCCTTTTGCTCAGTTGTTGCTTAGGCTCAGCAAAAGATGTTTTATGTGTTTGTATGGGGAAGTAAGAGGTTGTTGGATGAGGTGAGATGAATGGATGAGGTTGATGAACCCATTAAAAAGTGATTGAAGGAGTGTTTGACCATGTATTATTGGTTTTTAAGAGATTTTTTTTGTTTGATCATGTTTTCCAATCAAATCTTGATTCATCGTGTCTCAGATGTGCACGATTGAGTCTGTTTGTGTTCTATACGAGAACAATTTATGTAAGATAGAGGTTGTGTGCTTGTTGTTTTCCTTAGAATTTTATTCTCAGGTGTTTTTTCCATTTTTTCTGTCTTCCACAAGCTCGCATGTGGCTCTGACATGAGGGAGAAATATTTGTTGAGCCTCACCTGGAATGCTACCACAGCCCATTGAAATGCCGTCTGTCAGTCAGCGATTATTATAATCCTGATGCTGCGACTGGTTGGTCTGGTTGTTTTGCTCTGGGTGATTGGCTGGGGGAGCGGTGGTATGTAAAGTGGAGAGGGAGTATGTATAATGGGAGGCAAGGGGATGTCCTCAGGGGTTAGGGTGGGGGCAGCAGAACGCACGCATTGGCATCTGTTGTACTGTCAAACTCCTCCACAGCTGTGCGTGTGTGTGTGTACATCTGAGACACATCCACTATATGTAACGTATGCATAGGTGTCCTGTTGTTATCCTCAGGAGTTGTCATTATGTAATTGAAGCCACAGAAACATGTTTTGACTTATGAGGTGGAATGTTGGTTTCTGTGATTGCGTGCTTGTGCTCACATGTGTATACTTAAAGGTGGTTTCCAGGTTATGGTTCACAGTTAAACACCTTGAAGGTGTCTGTTTGTGGTATAATGTCTCTGGCCCGCTCCTGTGCCTGCCATGCTGTTATGTCAGTGTGGCTAACCAGTGAAAAATGTGTTTTGATGGTGAAACCCACTGGTCATACACAAACAGTGTCACAAAATATACATGTTCACATACACAAAAGAGCATTTTCCAGACCACTTGAGCTGAGCTGGGGCTGAAGCTACGTTTGAGGTGGCCCTTGAGATCAGGGATTTGTGGGATGCCGCAAGAGTAAAGCAAAGCGGGGAAGCACAGCTACAGTAGACAGCCACTATATATTTTACAAGCCTGAGCAGGTCTGTTATTGAGAAGGAAATGTATTCTGTGTTTCTCATTAAATAATTTATAGCTGCTGAGATATGTGCCACCCTCAGTGGTAAACTGTCAGTCTGGTTCCTCAATAACAGCAAGAGACAAGATGTTCAAATTATTGACTCCTGTGATGAAATGTTGACACAATGGAATGCCATATATTTAGTGTTGTGGAGGCTGGTGGAAATTAATAAATGTGAACAAAAAGAAACTTGCTTAAACAACACCAAACTAATATGAGACAACAGTTGAATGAAAAAAGAACAAATTGTTTCAAATGAAAAAAAAAAAATCATCAAAGAAGGTGGTGGTGATGATGGAATCAAAATATACAAAAGTTGAGCCCAACCAACGATTTTGGCCAGTATTGTCAGATTTTAGCATTTAGGCGTAAATGTCATGTCAAATGTGCCATTCAGTGCATATTCTGGTCACAGTCAAGGGCTTCTCATCAATAATGTGTGTTTATTGCTATGTATTTATGTTTTTAAAAAATCAGTAAATATAACCTTGTCAGATATCTTGAGATTGAGATTGGTGTCAGCCTCACAAATGAAGTACGGGTCAGGCTTTTTCTCATAATGTAGAGGCAGTGAAATTGGAATTACGTCTTTATGCGGGAATGTTAAATATCAGTTTGAAACGTCCCAGTATTATGTAGATTCAATTCTCCATCTCCAACTCCATTTCCCAACAGATTAAGATAAAGGAGGTTGGGTTAAATTCACCAACAGGATTATCACTGAGGCCCAAAGTTCTCTGTTGATGTATTTTCCCCAACAACCCTCAGCCCGTTATCTCGCTCACACAAGCTCCAGACTGCAGCCATGAAACTGAAAATAGCGCAGCAAAAATAATGCATATTAATGCTTTTTACATATGTATGTGGCTTGTTTGTTGCATGTTGCCTGTGCAAATGTGGGTCCATGTGTGTCTTGTGTTTCGCTGTGTGCGCATGTGCGTGCCAGATCACTATGCCAGATGTGTTAATGATTGTAGCCATGGCAACTAGTTTCTGTTCTGAGCGAAAGATGTCGAGGGTGAGAGCAGGCAGGAGAAAGAGAGAGGGAGAGAGAGGGAGTGAAGAGGGGGTGGACTGGTGAACTTGGTGGCCAGAACAGAAATATATATTTCATGAGGCAGCTGCTGTGACGCGGGGAAGCTCAAGGATACAATCAAGTATCTTTTGACTCAAGGTCCTAGACTTATCCTGATTATGACGGGAGTCGTAAATCAACGCCAAACACAATGTTGTGTTTGCCTTTGTGTGGTTGTTTGTGCTTATCAGTGTGTGTATATGTGTGTCTGTGTCCGCTGTGCATGTGTGTGTTTGTGTAGCACTTTGATGTTTCTCCAAATGCTCTATGATCTCAGAGAGGCTTAATGATAAGAAATTTGATGTAATGATAGAGATAATGAGGTTTACGTAACACACAGACAGACAAACACACACATATATGCACATACACTGTATTAACAAGAATTCAGTTGCATACATTCCCTCCACACAGCAACTGGAGTTGGGTGAAGTGAAACCATTTCATCGAATTTTTGTGGGCGTGTGCGTGTATGGGTTTGTGTGTGCATGAGGTGCACGCTTGTCTTTGGACATCCAGTTTGCTGTGCTCTGTCGAGTTTCTGTGTAGTTAGTTTAGCTGCTTAAATTGCACATAGAACAGTTTCCTTGCACAAAAGAAGACAAGAATAAGGGAGAAAAAAATGTGCCTGCAAGATAAAAAGACCCCAGAGGACTTACATGGAAGTATCTCCCCTCCAGAATCCTAATAACTATAACTAAGCTCAACAAAATTTAACTGCTTGACGAAAGGGAGAAAGAAAATGCTTATATTATTAGAACAGTAAAATATGTTTCATTTACCCTGCTCTAAGGACTTACATAACAGTTCCATATGTTCATATACAATAAACTGAGAGTTAGGAAGCTGTGGGTTATAAAAGGATGTGGTGAGAACTTGTGAAGTAAATTGACATTGAAAGTAAAACCTAGATGATGGATAGGCTGTTTGATGAAAGAGTAGCGCTAAGGATAGCTGTGGAGTTTGCCCACATCAATGGCTTTTCCAAATAAATCTCCTCAGCAAAGTAAACATATTGTTACATAAGCGATGCTCACACACCAGTTCAGTTCAGTTCAGTTTTACCAGATTTATATCTCCCAAAAATAATCTGCCTTTAACTGCGAGACGTGCTGTATGTTTATTCCTAAGACGATTGTGTAAGGAACGATGGTGTTTCTGTCAGACGAACCTTAGCAGAGCTGTTCTCAGTGTTTTTGTCAAACATGCTGATGGATGGAGACAGTTGAGAAACGTGGCATGACCGATACACCAAAATTCAGTCACGAACAAGCCACTGCGGCTGATCGTATTTCCCCACAGTCAGTATATTCCACTGCTCGCTCCTCACAGTATATTTCACACTCACAACACAAGCAACACATAGCATTCATTCACTTGTTGCTATATTTTCTCTGTAAATGACATGCAATGTTTTATAGGCCTGCAAAAAAAATCTGCTGCTCACCAACTGAACTTTTATTGCACCATAGATAAATCATCAGCAAAAATGAACAAAGAAAAAAATAAAAACGACAGATGACTTTAGCTCATTTTCCCCATTCTTTCACTTTTCACTGGGCTGTGTACATCTCTCTTTTGTGCTGCCTCTGTTGTCTTGTTCCTAATGAGACAGCCAGGCAGCAAGGCTCGGGCAGCTCTGTTCTTTGTCTTGGATGGAAAAACCCTGCCAGAGACAGATAGCCCCATGTCTGGAGGACTGGTGAAATAAGCCGTTCTGTGACAGTGCCTTCAAAGAGAAATGGCACATCACATCCCCCAGATAACAGCAGGGCAATGGTGAATGTGCTGATGGAAGATGTGAAGTGTGTGCGTGCGTGTGTGTGTGTGTGTGTGTGTGTGTGTGTGTGTGTGTGTTATGTATGCATGTGTATGTGGAGAGAGGCTGAGAGAGAGGAAAAAAAAAACAAAGTGCTGCTTTTGTTTTTCAGATTAGGCTAATGGACTTGGCACAGATCAAATCCTTAAGAGGGATAGGTTATGCTTTATGGACTGTTTGGGGAGAGAGTATGTGGTGAAAATGTGTGTGCTTTACGAAAAAAATACAGTAAATACAGTGTACTGCTGAATCAAGCTGAAACAATGGATTAGTTGGTTAGAAAAGTAATTAGCAAATATATTGATAACTGTGTTTCTCTGTTTCATATTATTATAAAACAAATATCCATAGGTTGTGAACTGATGGACAAAACAACACTGTAACTTTGAAGACATCAACCTGGACCTAATCCACATATATGATAATAATCATCATCAGAATAGTTGACAAGGAAAGGAATCATGAGTTGCAGCCCTACTGCGAAGTCAAGAACAGATGTGTTTATTAATAGTGGCCGCAATTTGTATGTGTCGCCCATTGTGTGAGTATGAAACATGGTAAAATATCAAAGATTGACACTTAAAAAAAACTTCTCAGATGTCAAACCTGTTGAAGATTCAATGTAACTCTGCAAAGCATTTAGGTATGAAGTCCTTCTTCCTCAACCATCTGCAGTAGCACACACATTTAAAACGGCAGAAAAATCAATTGAACTTGAATATTGATATCGGTATCAGCCCAAAAAAAGTAACTTGTGATTCTTTATCACATCACCTCCCTGACATGCCTTGTTTCTGCAGCATATCCTGGGTGCAGCATAGAAATGTGATGACTTATATAAAGCTGTGCACATACACATGCACATGTGCTGTATCAGTCGGAGTGTGGAGGTGTAAGTGAGTGCACATGTGTGCTCCCTCGGTAGCTCTATAAATGTATGCATGCATGTGTGTAGGTGGGTGTATTCCTGCACTTTCTGTGTGGATGTATGTGTGTGTGTGAGGAGGTAGGCGTCGCAGAGCCCGGGCACAGCTGCACGCCCTGGGGAGAGGGCAGAGGGATCAGCCTTGTCAGAGCTCCATCACTTCAGATGAACTGTCTCTGTTCCAGTCTTTCCACTGAGGGAGAGAGGGATGAGGTGAAAAAGAAGGAGAAGAGACAGCGAGGAGAGGGATATGGACGGGGAGAGAAGGAGGTGAAACAGAGAAGGCTAAAAAGGCCGGCTGGAGACAGAGAAGTGCGAGTGAGGTGTGAGCTGCGGAGTGACAGAGGAGTAGATGGAAAAGAAGGGGAGAGGCAAGTGTGAAGTGGAGTGTTTCTTTCTCTCCACTCTGTAGCTCCAGAGCTCTCTCTTGATCTCCAACTTGCTGTAGGGGAGGTTTAAGAGGCCAGTATACCTCAACAGAAGCGCCTGTCAGATTGTCAGACAGCTTCAGACACCCTTACCCCCACATTTTTCCAATGTCAGAATTGGGGGCGCTGTATCCAATAGTTCCTTTAACCTACCAAAACGCAGACATCAGACATTCACACTCACTTTACAAAGCGCTACAGAGCAGGGTTTTGAACATCTCCCTTCATCCTTCTTTTTTCAGTCTTTTGTATGAAAACGTGTGATGTTATAAATGATTATCATGTCTCGCTGCTCTCTCTGATGGCCAGCTTTTCATTGCATCTTAGTGTGTGGCCTTTTGGGACAGCTATAAATATTTTTGCCTACTGATGTGGTCAGATGATACATCACACAAACTTTTCACACATAATCTGGTACTTACAAGTCCTGCTTGAATGTGCGGCTTAGTGGTTGACCGGTTGCCTTGCTGAGTGTTTGAAAGGCTGACCACTTATTTGACTGATTTGCTGATGGCTCGCTGGTGTAATCGCAAGTCAGCTCTCTGGATATAAACCTGAGGCAGCTGTTGTCAGACAAAGACACATGCACTTATACGCTCAAGCAGGCTTTAGACTGAATACAAGTACACAGTACACACAAACAGAAGCTCGCCGTCACACACACACTACAGATAGAAATAGAACGGCCTTGGCCGACTAACAAGGCTGTTGAACCAGACCTAATCAACAAAAAGGCCTAAAAAGGGCTCGCTCACTGTTCACTCTATCCATCCACAAACCTCTCTCCTTACCCCCCCTCCGTCAACAAAAGCAAGCAATTTGAAGAAATGCCTTGGTGACTTTTTAATGTTCTGATGGCGAGAATGAATCAATACCTTTGAGAGCTCAGCGCAATTTAAAATGAGTTTCTCTCCCTCAAGAAAATGGCAAAAGCGTGTGTTGGGCTGTTATCTGGTGTCAGAACATGTCTGTCTTATCAAACACATGTGAAACTTTTCTGTAATTAAAAGAAGGTCAGGCCTCAGTCTGAAAGTTCGACCTCTGGAGGCCTGAATAATATTTTGGTCGCTTATTTTTAATCAAAGCACGGCCAAAAAAACGGCCATTTCATATTAACAAAATCGCTGATTCACTACCAAATTTGAATGCATACAGACCCAATGTTTTCATCTTGTGCTGCTTGGTGACCCAGACTGGAGTTGCTTTGGGACGTCTACAATGTAATAATGTGTGCCTTCATATCCACTCTACTGGTATTTTCCTCTGCTGGCAGCCGCTGCTGCCTGAACCCCGCCGCCTCTTCCGTTTCCCACAGCTTCGTCCGGAAGGCTCTTTACATTTCGCTCTGTTGTGCTCCTTCCATTCCTCTTTTCCTCTCTTCCTCAAAAGACTGCACAGTGCGAGTCAGTAATGGAGAACAAGAGAGAAAACGACAGAGTCAAATAGAGAGTTCCACTGTCAGATTTAGAAACCCCTTTTATCGAGTTTGGGATCCTCCTAAAGCTTCTCCTGGCTCAGTGTCGCCATAGCAACTGTTAAATGCAACAGAGCAGGATAACAAAAGCTTTTGTTCTGTACCAAAAGCAATAACAGTGGTTTATGCTCACTGTGGAGACTGCTGACCTTGCTGTGACCGCAACATTGTGTCACCTTATTTCTCAATTATTTAACATCAGTGGTTTTACTGAATGCTTGTATGAATGTATGAAAACCGACAAAAACACCATATGCAAACAGATTAAAGGCGCTGGTTTATTTATAGTCTGTACTTAAATGAACCAAATCACAGATGTGCTGGCTGTTAATTGTTCTTCACAAACAATTATCACCACAGAAATGGATGTATGAGTTGTTAAGGCAGAGGTCACGATGCAGGGAATATAACATCTGAACTATTGTGTGAGAACTGACAAAGATCACAGTATTCCCACACCAATTCCCACAGTTAAGCAGCAGAGGAGAAACATCTTGTCACGTGACTTAAATTCCTGTTTATTGTGTTTGATGTGCTGACTTATTGTATTTATTGACAATAAATGCGTATAGCCGGCTGTGGTGGGTGAAAACAGTCTAGATTTCAGTTTCAGATTACAGAGCAGTGACCCTGCCAGGACCTGAACAGTGCTACTGACATAAAATCCAATTCTATTTGTAATTAAAGGAACTTATTAAACACAATTTACTCAGCTGAAAAGGAGGAAAAAAGGGGTCTGCATCCCTCAGTGTCCCTTTGGTTCTCAGGTGTTGTTTATTTGAGTCAGATGATGTATTGTTAGATCAGGAATACCTCCACAGTGGAGCGAAGCCAGATGGCTCGCCCCTGCTTCCTCCACGGGATGAAAAATGAAAGCTTGCCTGTGAATAAAATGGGTAAATGAAAGATGAACTGTGTAATCCCAGGCAGAGGAGATGGCTGCAGTCTCTCTCAAACAGGCCATGTGTTAAGACCCTTGTGCTGGCTCTCAGCTTGAAGATGCACTTAACAGCAGGTCCTGGCTTCCTCTGAAATCCAAAATGTCTGACAGGTAGTCACAAAACTGAGGCTGTGTTTTGAAATGTAGAACAGATTGCCAATTTAGCATCATTTGTGCTAAACTGTTGCCGGAAAAATAGGTGAGGGAGACATCCTGGAGACATGATCTCCGAACCAATATTTCGTCACTGTCAGTCACTGATGCTTTTTGACCGACACATAATTGCTGCCTTGATTATGTTTGGTTGGGAGCTTTTTTCCAGGGAACAAAGTGCAATGTCTTTGTGCTGCATGGAAGCCAAAGAGAGGTGGACGGGATGGATGGTGGGTACAGAGAGCACAGTGTATTCCCTCAGGAGAGCTCTCTGAGCGCCATGTGTGGTTAGGTTTAGGCACCAACAGCACTAAAGATCATGGTCTCAGTTACATATAAGTAAATATGTGTCTTATGCTTCAAGTTTTTCCTTGCCACTGTCGCCTAGTGCTTGCTCATGGTGGGATTTGTTGGGTCTCTCTCTGTAAATACCTATTTTAAAGAGTACGGTCTAGACCTGCTCTATATGAAAAGTGCCTTGAGATGACTGTTGTTGTGATATGGCGCTATATAAATAAAATTGAATTGAATTGAATTGAAGTCACTCTTGTCTTTTCCAATATTAACAATAGGGTCTTTCCGTAACCATAACTGAGTGCTATGACATAACATCACTATGGACAGATATTGTATTGTAAAGGAAATAGATCAAATCTAGTGTCAGTGATCATTTCACTGATACATTCAGTATTAACATTTTGTGACTTCCAAAATACATTAATGAACATCTCCTCCTTACGCTGATTTAAAATGCAATGGGTGTTTCTTAAAGAATTTATTTGCTGTTCCAAATTGGTGATATATAAATGGAATTTTTAAAAGACAGGGTTGTTCAGACCAGTTCAGAGTAAGAGAGGAGACATTTGCTGAAATGAATAACTGGGATCCCAGTGAGGTAAAAAGGCAGCCTCAGGCCTTTGTTCTGGGCCTCTTGTCAAACACCTGCCCTGCTGTGAAAATATAATTTCCTTTTGGGGATCAATGAAATATTGGGTAACAATTGCTATTATCACTCTTGTGTGCATAGTAAATTTTGCATGAACAGTGGGATTTCCATCAGCCTTCAGCAGGGGTTCCACAATGTTACACTTCCCTTATTCATGGTTTTATGGTTTTTCCCAGGCTGTCTGGTGGCTTTCTACAGGGGCAGCCCTGCCAGTGGGGTTCTTGAAAAAGCACAGGGAAGAGGTGCGTGGGTGGAGGGAGGTGTCGCCGGCTGCAACGGCCATGTTAAATGCTCCTCTTTTTAGATTTCAGTTTGGGGGATGACAGCAGTGTAATGTGAGCCCCATGGCAGCATCACCTGGGCCAGATGGTACAGTAGCATTGGGGGGGGAGGATTGGAAGGAATGTGTAGGTACAGAGAGGCAAGGCGGAGGATGATGATGATGATGGATGAGAAGAGTGGGAGAATCACATCTTTAAAAGAGAGCAGAAAGTGCAGAAAATCACGACATGTGAAACCACAGGGGATCGTGAGATGTTAAGCAAAGGAAAGAGTGGGAGGAGAGGAGCTGTAGGAGAAGTGGATGAGTATAAGAATGTATGCAAGCGAATGCTCACATGTACACCTAAAATAAACCCCTAGAGGCATGCATGAGATCCACATTCCCAGGGGCTTCAGTGACAGCAATGGTACCAGTGCAGTTTTTTCTATCACGGTATTACATAACTCAAGAAATCATCTTGGTTTCAGTATAAGAACAAAAATATTCACCTCATCTTCTCTCTCACACTCTGCCTTCATCTCTCCTTTCCGCTCACAGCTACAGAGTGAAGGAACCAGACAGATAGGATTTGCTTGATATTGATAACTTAATTTATTTTCTTTTTTTATGCAGACAGACCAATGCGGTTTTGATACAATGATATTCCATACTCCCCAGGGTTGAAGTAAAAGATGCCTGTCTTTTTCTAAGCCAGTTACTTTGGCTATGAACAAACTTTAGTCATTAATGATCAGACAGTCTCAGTCTTTATTACCATGTTGAAAACCTTCGACATTCATCTTACTACATCCTCTCCTCTCTCCATCACACCACCCATTCCCCACATCATTGACTTTAATGAGGAGCCGGCAGTGGTGATATGTGCTCCGTCACCTGCTTCGCTCAGCAACACACATCCCAAGATGTTATTGCTGTTTGACTGAGGGCCTCCATTTATGACGTCCACTGAACAAACAACAGTGATGTAATGGCCCATTAAATGAAAAAGCTGGACGCCACTGGGGTAGTTTTCGGGTATGAAACCACCTTATCTTTTCCCAAGCCATTACTTAAGTTGTGTCTCAATAAGGCTGAACACAGAATAAAAGCGCTAGTGTATTTTCGTTACTGTTGTCAGACGACAACATGAGCCATTAGATAGTGATTTGACTCAAAGTGATAAATGCTTCCCACTAAACGGCGAGCAGTAATTCTTGAGCAGATGTGTCGAGAACCTTGACAGAAAGTTGGCTTCAGATCACTGCTGAGATCACAGAGTGCTCTGCTATATCTGTGAAGGTTAACAATCATGTCAACATTTTTCTAAAGCTCAGTTTTCTCTGTTGACACTAGCAAGACACTGGGATTTTCTATCATAAATCCGAAGAGTATTTTTTAAAAAGCTCAATTTTCTGCATTGGAAAGCACCAGTTATGGATGGATGGTTACCTGAAACAGGGTGACAATTATGGATTTTGAAATTGATTGTGGCACCAGTGCAGAGCGCCTTCTAGCCACAGTTGCTACCATTGTATACACACACTGAACTGTGTTTACTGGGCTCGCAGTAAACTGAGGCGTGAGAGCAGCATTGCCCGAGGCTTAGATGAGGCATGTGGGAGTTGTTGCAGTGATTTTCACAGCGTAAACAGTATATGTTGTGTGTTTCCATTTAGTTGTTTTTTTTGTGCATGTTGTGTGTGTGTGTGTGTGTGTGTGTATATATATGTTGTTGAATGACCCAGTGGTTCTGCAGAAGGCTGGTGTGTGGGTTTCTTTTCACAGTCACAGGGTTTCTCCTGTCCTGTGGTCACTGACAGCACACACTGTGTGACAACCTCCAGCTGTGAGGGTGTGAGTCTGCTAATGAGATGCCCTCTGGATCTGTGTGTGCGTGTGTGTTTGTACATGTACATTTGTTTGATAATGGAACGACCTGAAAAACAACATAGACATTTTACAAGAGGTTAGACAAAGATCATTCTGTCATCACACAACACATCATTACAGACCTGCAGATTTGATTGTTTTTGATGGAATAATGTAAAGCAAATTGGCAAGTATATAGTTTACCTTACAAAGTCAGTTTTTAATAAATAAATTTAAACATATTCATTTCTAAATCCAACATCTATATATGATCGTGCAGTTAAAATAGTCCCTGCTCACACTAGTGTCTCTCCATACATATTCAGTACATGCAGAGGGAGTGAAAATGAATTCCCCCTGACTCTCAGTGAGTTAATGTGATTAATATGAGTAGGTAGAAAATGAAGGGAGGGAGGGAGGGAGGGCTAATGTGGGCAGCGTGGTGGGATACAGCAGAGAGGATGTGAGGATGATGTGATGGTGTCCAGGAGGCAGCTGGGGAAAGAGGGAGCTGAGGGAGCAGAGCAGAGAGAGAGGGAAGGCTGAGTCTTCACCCACTAGTGTCATGAATAAATCACTGCTGAGATCTCCTTGCTGTCTAGCCCAGCATGGACCAGTATGCTTTCATAGTCATGGCTCATCCCAGATGGCCTAGTTTGCCCACAGAGAATAAGCCAGGTCGTAATTTACCAGCTGGGGGACTCTTTATGATTGCTTCATCCATCATCAATTACCCAGCACAACTGAAGTCAAACACTTTTAAAGTATGCAGGGGAAACCAATTTAACAATGTGGACATTCCCAGTATTGAATATTACCTGCATGAACAACAGAAAACAATGTTTAAAGGAAGATAGATGAAACTATCAAATAACAAACAAACAAAACACTAGAGAGAGGAAACCAAGTAATAACCAACATATGTATCAAGATTTTTTTGTTACTATATTACAGTACATGCACCTGAACATTAAATATAAAATGCCTGTCAAAAAATCACTGCCCTCTTTAATATAGTCGCAGAGGAGGGTGTTATATAAAAGCGAGTGGGAAGCACAGATGAGTGCCAAAAAAAAAAGGAAAAAAAGAATTGAGTCAAAATTACTAAATGATGTAGTCTTGTCAGCTTAGTACAGTACTGCACACCCATACAGAAAGTAATGGACTTTTAAGGGAACAAAGAGAAACCATTTCCTCCCTCAGTGTCATTAAACAATGGAGACATCCTCCTTGCTGACCAAGACAGAGAGGGATTGAGTGGTTCTGGAAAGACCTATGTTTCACTGTGGCTGTGATTGATAATGTTATTTGTCAGGGCTTGTGTCTCTGTATGTTTCTTTATTACAGAGGGATGTAAAAGGTATACAGATCGAGAGGGAGACAGAAGGTACAATAGTTAAAGGTATGATCGAGAGCCTAAGATAAAATATGTTTTTCTTTGCAGAGAAAAGAATTTGTCACTAAGGCATTTGTCGCAGGACAGTAGTTACCACCATCCTGGACCTACAGGATCATCGTGTAATGTAACACGTGATCCAGTATTACTCACTTGAGTGTCAAACCTCTGGAAGACATGATTATCTGTTGATCAATGACCACAGCTCCACAAACTAAATGAGTCTGCCTTGGTAATTCTGCCGTAATGGTAACACAAGTAGAGTTTGTCAAGCCAAAGGTCATTAACAAAAACCTCTCTGATACCTCTAATATTTCTTCTGCTGTGCTGGCAGTTTTATTTTTTAAGATACTTTCATTTAAACATAAATTGCCAGAAGATATTAATATTTAATATTTGTAATACTGTCATACATCATTTTGTATTCCTCTTACAACTTACAAACTTCCATATCCACAAAATGAAATAATATTTCAGTGTAATTCCATTTTGAAACATCTTCCTCAGTAGGAGAAAGAAGTGGATGATGTGGGTTAAGGTTATATGTTGTTTTGATTTAATTTACTCAGCTATGTCCCTGTATGTAAGACATGAAGTTTAAGGCATCTTGAGCAGCTAACTTCTGACACGTCTCCAGGGGTTCCCTTAGTGCCCTACTTCATTCGTCCAGATGGCAAAAAATTTTAAAAATGTATTTCTTACCCCGAGAAGCATGGTCAGAAAGAAATTTAAAACAGCATATTTTGTCGTCCTCCATATCTGCTACATTGGCTGCATTGCTGGAGGCTTGTATTTCATTTAATGACATTAACACCCAGATAGTTTTCTGATTAGCATCTGTGTAATAAAGACCGTGCACAAGGCCCTCTGTGTGTGCAAAAACTTCCAATATATCTCAGAGAAAATATTATTTCCTAACTGGAACTGGCAGCTAATTGTCTGCTTTACCAGCAGAGTCACAGTTAGAATTGGATAAAGACAGCATTAGTATTGACCCTACATTGGCCTGCGACTGGGTAATGCGCTGAGATCTGAAGAGATGTGGCTGACAGTGTGGTAGACAGAGGCAAATGAAGTTAACGTGACTTCTGCACCACTTTTGAAATCAGCTAACTGGGTTTATGCTTCAGAGCAGTTTTAACTGTTTGGGTCTGAATAATTACAGCAAACGAAGAAAAAAATAAACCAGAGGCATGTAAGGCCAAGGCAAAAAAAAACCCCAACAAAAATTGCCTTTTTTGGTGGCTCCCTTGGATGAAACATCTACATGACTTTGCAGTTGGATTAGCCTACTGAGGAGTGTTTCATGTGAAATTCTGAAGGGATTTTCTCCAGTGTCATCGGGGATGAGATTGGAGAGGAGAAATGATCTACGTTTTACAGTGGGGTTTTACCTCATTATTCCATCTATAATACCAGCTAATTGGAGCTGTCAAGCTGCTGTTAATCTGTATCAGAGTGTGCCATTCAAAAAGGCACCGCACAACCTCAACATTTCTAAGAGAGATGATTAGAGAGTTGAGTGTGTGTGTGTGAGTGTGAGAGACAGAAGGAAAAAAAGAAAATCATGCAGCCAGTGAGGGAAAAGGCCAAACCCAGCAGCGGTTTGTCTGACAGAGAATGTAATGAAATTGATTGGTAATTTGAGAATTCTCCTCTGCTTTTTCATCTTGCGTTTGAACACTTTTGAGGGCTTCAAATTTTCTGCGTGAAGAAAAATCCAAGACTTACGATGACAGCCTGTGGCTCCAAGGCCCGAACAATAGACAGTTCTTGTGAAGTTGTTGATGTTTCTAACGAGAAGTGGCTTAAAATTAGAGTAAGTTACTTCATGACACTGTACCAACTTCCATCCATCCATCCATCCATCCATGTTCATCTGCCTCTCAAACCTAACCTTCTAGCTTCAGGCATTCACACTCCCTGGCTCAGTGCAATAAAACATTATCCACTGTCTGACCTCCTTTTCTCCTCACAGTTGCTGCCTCCTGCTGCACCTCTCTCTCTCTCTCTCTCTCTCTCTCTCTCTCTCTCTCTCTTTCTTTCTCTCACTGTCTTCTTTCGTTTTTCTTCTCTCTTCAGTTTCCTCCCTCACTGTCAGCCTGCTCGTTTTCTCGCAGCTGCCTCAGAGTGATGGGAAGGAACTGTGAAAACCTGAAGGAGTTTAGAATTGTTGACTAAGAAGCCTAGTAACACACACACACACACACACACTCAGACACTTACACACTCAACATCAAAGCTCCCGTCATTCTCTGCCTGCCGACAAGCCAGATCACTGGCAGCCTCGGACAGAGAGAGGGGTAGAAGATGAGGTGAGAGAGTGTGAGGTTGGAGGCAGAATGTGAAACAGACAGATCACTTTTGAAATGTTCTCATCTTTGTGTCTCTGGGCTTCACTACAGTATGTACATACAGTATGTGCTTGTCTGTGCTTGACAAAGCTGTAGTGGAAATGTGTGTGTTAGGCCGAGCCCTATGTCTGATTTCTCTTTTGGCACAGCCAGCAGCCACTCAGTCCAGCATGTGGCATCTGGAACCTGCCTGCGAGCACGCTCTAACAAGGCCCCCAGAGTGTGTGTGTGTGTGTGTGTGTGTGTGTGTGTGTGTTTGTTACTGTATGTGTATGATGAAGAAAATGTCTGTCTATCTGGGCTTCAAATGTGCACCTCTACTTTTTCTGCTGTGGCATAGCCGTATGTTGGTTCTGCAATACAGCATTAGCATTAGCAGCGATACAGGTCAGATGAAGAGGATGGTGTTTCTTGCTGTTGACGAAGAATGACCTCTCTCTCTCTCTCCTCTCTCTCTCTCTCTCTCTCTCTCTCTCTCTCTCTCTCTCTCTCTCTCTCTCTCTCTCTCCTCTCTCTCTCTCTCTCTTTCTTTCACTCTGTTTGTGCCCCTGTCTCAGTCGCTCACCTCCTCTGTCTGGGTCAGGTACTTTATCATCCGCTCCCTTCCAAAACATTCATCAGCATATGTTTCTGCAACTGCAACAGCATATGGCCGCATGAGACAAAACCTAAAACCTGAATACATAACTAACAAATTGAACTAACAATGATGTGGTATAAAAATACTTTATCAATATGACCAACTGTTTGTTTTCTTTCTTGGTAAAAAGGGATTCAAAACTACACAGTTTAATCTCACGTTTTTAAGCCAGGGATGGGTGCTCTTACCTCGGTTGTTGCAGAGCAGCCACTGTTTGCATGTGCATGACAGCGAACGCCATTTCCCACTTTTGTGACTGCAAAGTTTAACAAACACTGTCTTAATATGTTTATAGCGGTTTACAGATGCTCTTCGTGGAAGCATAACAGTTTCTTTATGGGAACTATAACAGTTATAAGCAAAGGAGTCAGCACCAGACTATGTCCATGGCCATATGTTTGGAACTGAAGAAATATCAAAAAATCAATTGTGTTTTCCCAGCTGAGACCAAAATGTATTTAAACAGGCAATAATATGAAGCATCCTTTTAAGAGGAATCTGGGTTGGCTTAGATGTGGATTAAAATGACTGGCAGCACAGCCCTAAGGTAGTTAAATACATACGCTGTTTTCTCTGACATATTTTGTTTTTTGTTTTTAAAGCACAAGTATAGCAGACAAACAGTGAAAGACAGGCGGCATCAGGTGTGCAGTGAGACGCCCTACTCTGAATTTGTAGCGTATAAACAACACTTTGATTCCACGGGGTGTGAAAACGTCTGGACCGGAGTCTGTGAAATGCCAGTAGCACGACGCACGTTTTTCTCTTCCCCTGTGATGGTCTATTCGCGGCTCCTGTGCGCCTGAACATTCCTGTCCTTGTTTCCATGGAGACCAAAAAGAGGTGTGGAGATCCTGGAGCCCCTCTGTGGGCACTGGCTTTGTCATATGGGCTGCCAGCCGCCGCCACTTACCTTTAATAGCCCTTCACAGCCGGACACTTTGCAAAGGCACAATTTCTTGACATTGCTAATTAGAAAGAACAGGTGGTTGTGCTAGTTATAGGCCACATCCATTGCCATTACTCATATTTTTAAAACATCTAAAATATCAGATATTGTGCTTTAACTCATGTAAAAAAACACAGTCACAATTTGCCACTTTCAGACAACTTCAAACATGTCATCTCAACAATTAGTCCGATACAAATGTTTCCAGGAGGAATTCCCAGCACAGCTTAATACTCCCACTCCACACATGACCCTCATTTTGATCTGAATTATGACAGTAATACCCCCTTTTTATCCGTTCTGTTGTTCTCATACACAATGGCATTGACCCGCTCTATTGTCTGTAGGGTTGTGTCCTCCTTTTCAGCACTGAGAGGCTCATTTGTTGATCTCCTAACTAGATTAGCACTTGTCTGATTAACTGCCTGTAACCCCTGCTGCTACTTGTAGCTCAAGTGGGTTGGGCAGGGATTTATGCACACTCACTGTCCTGTCTTTAGTCAGCTCATGGCCTTCGATACACTTTCCCTCTTGGTGAACTTGCGGACAATGTCAGAGACGGTCAGGATTAGCTGAAGATGCAAAGAGTTGAAAGGGTGAGTTTAAAAGCACAGTCACATGGTCTTGTATGTTTTTTACATGGCAGGGTTCTTCTGTATGAGGTTTCCCATAGAGTGGCTAATGCTAGGCTAACAGGACTTTGGGTTATGGTAATTTAAATACACTGGTAGCCTATTTATCTGCTGGTTGGATGAGTCAGTGGGAATCTAAGTAAGGGTTAGGTCAAGTTAGGCTCCAGGGATAGAAATGTCTGCCTGTCATTACAGTGGTTTGTACACTACCTTAGTCCATGCTGAAATATCTCAGCTGCTATTTAAATTATTGTCATGAAAATTTGTATGGAAATTTATGATCCCCAGAGGATGAATCCTACCAACTGGTGATCCCCCTGACTTTGCCACTCTTGCCACCAAGAGATTCACATTTGTGGTTTTGGTGACATCCTCAATAATTGAATGGATTGCCATGAAATTTGGTACACACAATCATGGTCCCTGCAGGATGATATCATCTAGTGTCATCATCAGGTCAGAATGTTAGTTTGTCCAATACATAAGTTTACAAGTTAACAAGTTTACAACTAAAAACTTCTCATTAGCTTCAGGGGTACTTTGTGTTTAGTTCTAACTGACCATGCTGAGTGAACATTGTAAATATACCTACTAAATATCAGCATGTTTTTGTTGTCATTGTGAGTATGTAAGTTTACTGATGTTGGCTTTAGCTCAAAACACAAAGAGCTTGCATCACTGTAGACTATTATTTTTTTTATTCAAACAGCACACAGTCAGTGTAGATTGATAAGTCTTCAAGCATATACTTCGTGTGGTTCATATGTGGTTAGTCTGACTGAATTTTCAGTTTTTCAGGCCAATTTCCCAATTTTATTTTACGATAACCTTTAAGTCGTGGATTTATAGATCCTGGCCCAAGGGACTTCCTCTTTCCCATTTGACCCATCACCTTTTCATCCTGGCCCCCGGCTGAGTTACCATGACAGGCTGAACTCTAAGGACGAGAAGGTGAGGACACGATATGAGGGGGTTGAGGGAGGCGAGTCACAGTGGGGTTTTGAGACAGAAAGATACACGCATGGCTGAACAAATTTTGCCTTGAAGTGCTGAAGTTGGGGTGACAGCCATCATGTGGGGACTAGGGACAATGGGCTGCGGGAGAATTGTGTGTATGTCTGTGTATGGCCTTTGCAGCAATACTCCCCATGCTATCCAATCACTCAGGCCATCTACTGGAGTGACATTTCAGGAAATTTCCACTGATGTGGGACTGGGGCCCCAGCTGTCAAGATGGAACAGCAGGGGAGGGGTTGGGTTGGGTGAAATGAGTAGGAGAGAGAGTGCAGGAGAGGAGCATTGAATGTCGCTTATCAGACTTGGCAAGATCTCGCAGCTTTATGGCTTATGGGGGAGAACATTGATAAGTTCTCTCTCTTCCTTTCTTTTTCTGTCCCTGCGTGTTATTGCTTTCAGTGATAGAGCGAGTGATAGCCTCTCTGTGATGTTGGCAGCATAACTGAATGACATTGGTTTTGTTTTCTGAGCTACCTAAGATGAGATACGATGCTTTCAGCTCCCCATTTATGAAACCACATCAGTGCATTGGATATAGATGGGTTTCTGGTCAGGAGAGAGTGTTTGTGTTTGAGTACTCTAAAGTGGTTGTGCGAGCATTTCAGTGAATATTGTTTATGTTTTGCACTTCCTGAAGAGTTTCACTAATGTGTTTAGGTTAGTTTTCAAGCTGTTAGATGTGTTCCTTTGATTTCTTGTCTAAACATTTAATCATAATTTGCCTTATGCATTTTGCTTCATACATAGTTGGTGTGTATGCATATTAGAAGGCATGATATGGGATAGTGTTCCAACTTTGTAATTTGTGTGACTTAGTGAGAGGACGTGACATTTACACCCACCTCTATCTTGCCCTACCCTGTGCCCAGGATCCAAACCATCCAGTGAGTGTGTTTGTGCATGGTGATCATTGCTAAGGTGTGAGAAAGATGAGGTGATTGGATGCGTCTGACCCAGACCCTGTTAATATGTACAGTATGTATGCTTGCTCATGTAGTTTACTGAGTTTGCCGTGCTGCTCTCACTGTGCAAACACAATTAGCTGATTTGCATCCAATTAAAACTTCAGTGAACTCTATCTGTAACCTTTCCATGCTCTCTAATTTCCAGATACCATATCAGGCGGCATCTCGACCTTTTGGCAAACGCAAGTACGAGAACTGGAATGAGCTAAGCGTAGTAGTGCTACATTTCTATTATCAAGACGTACACAGCAGCTGTCTGGATGGTTAGAACCTCTGGCCGACAGTCGGCCTCTACTATCCAGTGATTGAAAGTGAAGCCTGCATGTGATTCAAACACCCAAGCTGTTACTGTTACTAGGCCAGAGGCTACTACTGGAAAACTTGGGCTTAATTCCAGTCGGTAGGTTTTATTGGCCAATGCTCCCTACATGTGTATATTTTGATAGGAAACATGTCCAAGAAGTATCTGTGGTCACAGAGAGCCGTGGAAATGTAAACATTCAAATAGAATTTGTCTACATTGAACTTGGAGGCTGACTTACTGACCTTTTAACAGACAATTCTGTCTGCTGGACTCTTTCCAAAGCGTATGTTCCTTCCTGTCTGACATGATTAACAGAGTAATGTAATTAATAGCACTGAGAAACTGATAGTAGTGAGTATTTACGTCACCTTGCTTTGAGGATACTCTTCAAAATAGAGAGAGGAGCACTGATCTTACAGTTGATTATTTTGCTTTATTTTATTATGGTTTTTGCTCTGACATGCATGTATTTTATTGTGAAACCTGATATTCATCACAACTAATGACTGTCTTTACACATACACTTACAGGTATCTTGTTAAATCACTTGTACTGTACATTGGCCAATAAGCCTTAGGTGTATTGGCATTAACTTTACAGACATAGATCGACTTGCATCTATCACCAAATACATTGATTGATAGGTGTATAAATGACTTTTATGAGTATGGCAAATATCTCCAGGCTCAAAACAAAATACAGACTGCAAGTGCTCAGGTGGCAGTTGACCTTTCTTCTGTGAAGAAAAGCAAGAGCATATGAGTGTGTAAGTGTGTGTAAATGTATTTGTCTGTGCTTGGATCAGTGTGTACTCACACAGTAACACAGGACTTCAGGGTTTTCTGGGTACGGCAGCACTTTCCAGGTGGTTGCTTTGTGTGTTTGTGCATGTGTGTGTGTGTGTGTGTGTGTGTGTGTGTGATGATACTTTGATATGGGGCTGGCGTACTGTGCGAGAGTGAGTGAGGCTCCCCAGACACAGTGCTTCTTGGCACATCTCTATGATCCCATCATGACGGGGAAACTCGACACTGGGGAGGATATTCCACTGCCCAGCAGCTTAGGGAGAGTAACAAGGCTGCACAAACACACAGCTCCTGCAGTTCTAGTAACAGGGTTTGGTGAGGTTACAGTATGCCTTCACAAACACACAGCTTCACACACTCCTACAGTTTGTCACTTACAATACAGAAACTAATGTACAGTCCTTGCGTGTGCAAAACTACATTTATACACCTAAAGACACACACACACACACACACACACACACATATATATATTTATGTATATACACACATATATGTGTGTGTGTGTGTGTGTGTGTGTGTGTGTGTATATGTATTTTTTTAACATGCACATGCACACACCCCCACCCCAGGGCTGCACTAATGAACACCCCCATTGCTGAGCGGACAGTGAGATGATTGGCACAGAGAAAGCATTACACCAGCACATTCAGGCATATGGCATGTGGACCCACTGATGGGCACACACATATGGTGCTGGTGGCTTCTGCTGCTTCGCATGGGAGGAAGGCACTGAGCTCGCCTTTGATCAGACTCCAAATCACAGAGCACGGCACACAAAGTACAGCCTAAAAATCCCTAACTGTTTAGGTTGCATTATTCTGTCTCATTATTTAAAAAAACAAACAAATGCTGTATAACTATTAAAACCATTTTTATGCTAAATGAGTACTTACACTCTTACTACTTTAAATACCTATCTCTTAGAATACTTCTGTACTTGTACTGAAATAGGAATTTGAATGCTTAAGTTTACTTGTGATAGAATATTTTTACACTGGTGCACTGGTGCTTATACTTGAGAAAAGTATCTATGCACTTCATCCACAATAGCAACACAATAACTCAGAATCCTATCTTACACAATAGATAACTCACCTAAAATGTCAAAGCCACTCACACATTTTCTAAACCATATTTGCATGCACTGACTACAACATTAAGGATGCATATGTTGCTTTTATGGAGAAAACTGCTGCAGTTCTTGGTCTTTTAACCACATCAGCAAAACCAACCTACAGTTACCATGGCAACTTTTGTTTTCTTGATGTTTCCTGTGTGTGTGTGTGAAGTTCTTGGAATATCCCACCACCTCGCCCACCAGAGAGTAACTGCTCAGGGACTGTATTGTCATAGGAATCAGTCGCCATGGTGACAAGACATATCCTAGGGGCTGATATGCCAAATATGGTGTCTATGATTGGCTGGGATGATAAGGGTCATGACCTGTGAGGCCTCCATATCCAGCCATCAACAGGTTGTCTGTTTACCTGTCCTGTCTTTCTCTTTATTGCTTCTCACCATCAGTTCAGATAAATCACACTTCAATTTTCCTTGTGTTGATTTCTTTCCTTTAGCCACTGCCCTTCCATTACATGAAAGATATCAAAGTAAAAGCACCACAGTTTTTCACTTATGTTTTCAATTAAAAACCACTCAGGATGCCTCATAATGGTTACCAAAAGGAAATGGTGTTTGATTAATGCCCAAATTGAAGTTCCTCCTCAGCCACAAATATAATTATTCTGTCCACAACAGATTACATAACAGGGACTTACTGTAAATGAGCAGCAAAGTATTGAGAATTAAGAGACACATTTAATAGAGAAGTGCGCAGGAGAACAATGCATCACAATATGTCACTTTTAAATAATTTCCCTGCAGACACTGCCAGCACCAAGATGACCAATTGTGTATCTTGCTCTTTTGTACAACATATTGCCTACTTTTTAAAGCCCTGGTGAAATGACTTATTGCAGAACGGTATGCTGATATAAAGCAGCCTATGAACAGGAAGACACCGGGTGTGATTGTGCAAGGCCATGTATTACTGTTCCCAACAGACCGTGAAATTGTTTATTCTTCTGCTGTCATTACTGTGTAAAACAGAAAAGGGATCACTTTCCCTTACTGCACAGCCGTCCCAGTCAGACCGCCACTTGTTTCAGCCAAGAAATTAACTCCCCATTGATTACCGGAAATTTTTAATCAACAGGCGACTGTGTTTGTTGTTGTCGTTATTTGGATATCCCACTGAAGTCGACGCAATAGCCTTGGGCTATTGTCGTGGAAAAATAAAGTTTCAGCCTATTAAATTATCGACCCAGATTATATTTCTTCTTGTCCTGATATCGACTTGGGTTTGTTCCACAACACTAGCCTCATGGTGAAATGGCAGATGATGCAACATAGATTTGAGGAGTTTTTCTACTGTTTTCACATTGTTGTCAGGTTAAATGATTGCTTCCCTACCATCAAACCAGACCGTGGGTTTTAAAATGCTCAAAAATGCGGCTGATGTTTGCGAATTGTGGCTCTGTAAAATCATGTGAAACCTTGAGACCTAGCCCACAGGCTCTGTGTGCGCACCACTTCCACTGGTGTTAGAGAAACATAAATGCAATCTCTTTTGTTTCAAATGTAAATCCAACTTTCCCCAGTGGTTTATCCTGGGATAACCTGCTGCTCCACATCAGCTTCTCTCATCTTTTTTTTGTGCTGGTGATGAAGAGGAGGTGGTGGTGAAGCATGTATAGCAGTGGACGGCACGGTACACTGCGTGCTCCACTGTTAACCCTGCACGAATCATAATTTTTTTAAGCCTTCTTTGATGTTTGAGTTGATAGAAATTCAAGCTACGCAGTGAAATCAGGGCTTGTTTTTGATCTCACTGATGGTACTCATCCTGTGATTGTCTCCTTTTGCATTGTGGCCACATTTTCAGTAACACAAAGAATTTTTCTGTTGATTAATTAATTTTGTTGCTTCAAGGTGACCTACATACGGTAATCTGTTTTTGTTAAATAGTATGTAACCCCCTGTTATCCTTCTGCTTTTAACTGCATATGAAAAAATACCCATTCAATCCAAACCAATTCTGCTCACCAAATTGAAAAGAACATACCTCCCCCTATAGTCAGTCAACCGTTTAAGACCCCACCTCAAATCCTCTAGTGCACACTGCCTGCCTGTGTGTATGTGTGCGTGTGTATATGTGTCAGTGTGCTTATCCTCTCCACCATGGATGTCTGTCTGCCCCTCAGTGGGGAAACCATGGAAGGACATTTTGGTCTGGTTTGAAGGGGACCGTTTGGTCGTGACACACATTTAGGTAGGTTACCGGTAGCTAAGTGGGTTAAAGCGCACGTCTCAGGGTACATTTTGCTTATCCGGAGGGGAGACGTTAAAATAATTTAGATGATGGAGTAGGAGAACGAGGGGGATATCAATGGGGCATGAGTAAAATAGAGGGTGTGTGAGCGAGACCCAGTTTGCATGTTTGGTCGAGCCAGAGTGGACATGTAAATGATGAAGAGAGCATAAAAACACTCACCTAAACCACAAATGTTTATTGCCTTCAGCCATGGCCTTAATGATCAGGCTGCAGACATCCTTGAACACTTCACATGCTGTCTGATTCCAGAGCTACAGAGAAATTGAATATAAATCCATGCTTTATGATTAATTTGTTTTCTGTACTACATGTCCTAAATGGATTTTTAATTGTCTCTACATTGTTTCAGCTCTGCACTGCAAACTATTCCATTCACATTTTGTCTTTACTGTGGTTTTCTGATGTATTTCAAACTCATTCCCTTCTTACAACTCCCACCTCCTCCTCTCACCACATCCCCCCATATTGATGCATTAGCCCCTGGGCCAAGTGTAGGTGGAGTGGGGGGGGCGGTTTTGTGTGGGTGGATCTATTTCCTGTCAGTCGAACCACTTGCCATTTGACCTCACACCTTTCATACTGCTCTCGCTTCTACCTCAAGGCGTTTCCAGTCCAGTCAGAGCACACAAAGATTTCTTCACACTGAAGGAGCAGCAGAGAGGGGAAAGGAGGAGATTTATATTGTTTAATGGTGATATCTCACAGACAGGTCTGCCCTGGTGTGACAGAAATGTAGTTCCATACAGACTTTATTTTCTGTGAAATGTAGAGGTCTGGTGTTTTGAGTGTGAAAGTAGAGAGGCAAAAAAGAAATCTTTTAAATTTGAACATCGAGATCCCTTTATGAGTGAAAGACAAGTGGAATTCCTTCATGTATTGCACATATTCACATTTTAGGTTATGTTGCTTATGTTTCTAATAACAAACACATTTTTAATGCATTATACAAGGTCAGCTGTGCACTTCCAGGACATTTGGGACTGTTAATGCTGTTGAGCACTAGAGGGCAGCAGAGTACAAAGAATAAGTACAGACTGGCTAGACCATAGAGGACACATTGCTTATTATTTTTTCAGAACAGATGTTCTGATACATGACAGCACATGCGCTGCAGTTTGTGACGACTGCTGCAGCACAATGACTGTGCTTATCCATATAAATGAATGATATAGATGAAGCTGTGAAATGACCACTGGGAAGCAATATCTAGTTAATAGGAGCTTATGCATAACATGAGCAGGACAGTAAAAGGGCAGTTAAATCTTGTCACTCAGCTGTGTTGGTTATTCTGTAACCTCACCATGACCTGTCCGGCTCCAACCCTCCAGATGCTGTCTTTGCTTTGCCTTCTTTTGTTAGCATATGGGGACACACTGTTGTGGCCGCAGAGGTCAAAAAGGCCAATGAGACTGATGCAGTGATTGGTCATGTTGCACCCGAGGGAGTTGTGGCAGTGGGATACACAGACTCAGGACAACATAACTCCAAACAGATAAGAGACTGACCCAAACAACATGGTCTCTGGGGCATCTGAAGACATATAAAGATTTGTATAGTTTGGCTTCTGACCTTGTATTGTGTGTGTGTAAGTGTAGTACAATATTTACATTTTTACATTTTGGAATTCCTGATCATATTCCTGAAAGACCACGAATAAGTTCAGTATTCCCCAAGTGTCACTATTAGTGCTGCAGTTACTACTACTTCTACCATTTATTTAAATCATTTTCATTATTGATTTGAATTTCTATATCAATTCATTTATTTATTATTATTTATTACAATTTATTTATTAATTCATTTATTTATTTATCAATTCATTTCTCTTTTCATTTATAAAATCTCAGAAAAATTTGAACAGTGAAAAATTTCCATCACAATTTCCAAGTATACCAACTTGACCTATTATTTAAATTGCTTGAAGATATTTTTTGCTCTGAAAATTCTTGTAGATTCATTTACTGTTGATAATGAACAGTTAAACTGATTAATCAGCCAATTGTTTTAGGTCTAATAATAGCTACCACTGCTACTAAATAAAGATAACCATCCAAATTACGCACTCATTTAATGTTAGTATTTCTCTAATACATGTAGAACTACTTTCTGCAACATATTCTTCATTTTGAGTGATTTATTTTTCTGGTAGTGGTTGTTTTATTGTGGCTTTATCTGCATGGCATAGTGCCTGGTAAAACGGTGGAAAACATCCAATAATCATCCACTTCTAGAGTTCACCGGCCACCAGCCAGCTCTGCTCTATTGTAGTAGTTGTGATTTTTCTTGCTGGTGTTTGAAATATAGGACACCTTGGCAGTGGCTTTTACTATGGCTATGGGAGGTTACAGTCTTCCTTTGGCTATCAAAGTGTAAATGGACTTTTATCAATGAATGACTTGTTAAAAAGGCATTAGAACTGTCAGCTACCTAAATGCTTGTTGTAGGTTTTTGTACGTGTGCTTCACAGTAAATTTCTCTTCCTCTTCATTCATCATGATTCCTCTTTGCATATCTCTCCTCGGACAAAGGTTTTTCTTTTTCCCCCTCTCAGAATCGCAGTTTGTTTATCATGTGCACACATGCTCTGGCTTCTCCATGCATCCACATCCACTCATGCTCATGTACCCACCCCCTGCTCCCACCCTTCCCAATCCCTCTTCTTACCTCTCCACGCTCCTTATCCATCCATCCTGTCTTCCCCAAAGCCACCCCATTGGCTCTCGCCTAGCAACCGCATGATAATTTGGCATAATGTGACACCCCCTGATGCATGATGGGGGCTGTAAGTCAGCCTCACCCCCCCCCCCACCCCCCAAACCATGCTGGTGGCTGGTGTTTGTGGTTGAAAAGAAAGAAAAATGAGGCGGGGAGGATGAATATGTTTGAGGAAGAAGAAAAGGGAATTTCACGCTCATATCGTTACATGACTGGTGTCCACCGGCTAAACCTGTCATCTGTCCCTGGAGGGCTGTTCTCCTCTTTTTCTAGCAGCAGTGCCCGATCATCTCATTTCTCATTCTCAGCCTTTCTCCATATGGTTACCATTCAGTCCATATGTACAGTTAAAGGCATGACCAGATACAGTAGATTCTGCAGAAAGCAGGCAGGCATGTGATGAGGCAGCCTCTCTGTATCAGCAGGACCCAGCCAGGCTCATAGGTGCCTCTGACACGCAGGCAGGCAGGCAAAGAAACACAAAGATGGCCGCTGCGTGCTCTGTCTGTCTCCCATGTCTGACGTGAGCACGGCCGGTGTGAAGGACATCCTAAATAAGACGTCTGGTGTTTCTTCTTTTTTTTTTTCCTTCCTCCTCTGTGTCTCATTTCTCCCCTTCTCAGGGGTGGAAAATCAAACAGGATCTTTTTTTGTGTCCCCTCTCTCTCACTCTCTGTGTAGATCTTCTTTCCTGTCTCTCCCTTCTTTTTCTTCTCCTCCTCCTCCTCCTCCTCTGTCCCTCTGTTTTCAACAAAGACCCGAGTGATTTGGTGAAACAAAAGCTCCCCTGGTCCTGTTTGACCTCTCCATCATGATGTCAATGAACCCAGATGGTGGGATGACCACAGTGCGATTAGAGAGGCACAGGACTTAGAACTAAGAAATTACAGAAACCTAAACACTTATTTCTTATATTTTTTATTTGTGCAGTTGTTTAATTATTAATTAATGAATTTACTAAATCATTTATTCATTGTTGTCTGGTTGGTTCATTTGAGAGGTTTTTGGCTTGATTTGAATCAATGAGTAAGTCAAGCACGATGTCACCGTTAAAACAGTCAAACTGGCAGCACTGAATATCATTAGTTATGGCTATGTCTTCTTTGTGTGTGTGTGTGTGTGTGTGTGCGTTATGATATTTGTACCATCAGGATCATCTTGTCTCTCCTCCCTCCCTCTCTCCTTTCACCCGTGTCCTTTATGTGTTCTCCCCATTCCCATCCCCACACTTCGCCACCTCCAGCTGGTAATGTGTGTCCGCATGTGTATATGTGTGTATGATAGTAGGTAGGTGGGGGGTATACAAACACACACACATGCACACACTCACCCACTCTGCTATTGCTCCCCGCCACCATTTCCTTTGCTTTCCTCACACGGTGCCTTTGCTTCATTCATGCACTCACACCCTCTCACACACAATTTATCTCTTTCTCTCACACTGCATCTGTCTCTCTTTCTTTCACACACACACACACATGCGCACACAAGCACATAGCACATACACACACATATGCATGGTGGAGCACCAGGTGAGGTACAGCAGCGGGGACCGGAGCAGAGAGAAAAAGAAAGAGAGAAACATTTAAGAGGACAGACCGAAACAGAGCGTGGTTGCTGTGGTAACCATTCCCCTCACACCCTCCCTCCCTCCCTCCACCTCCATTCTCTCTCTCTCTCTCTCTCTCTCTCTCTCTCCTCTCTCCTCCCTCCACCTCTGTGCTGGTGATGCTCGTGTCTCTTTTCTCTCCATCCGGTTTGTCCTCACCTCTCCTGGACGCACTCCTCTCACACTGCCAGCGGATGACACACGAGGAGGAGGAGGAGGAAGAGGAGACAAGGAGAAGCTGCTGTCTCTTCTCTCCCGTCTTTCCATCACTTTAAAAAGAAAAGAGAGAGAGAGAGAGAGAAAAAGAGCAGACCAGACCAGAGCAACAACCAAAAGAAAGGACACACAGGATATACATACATATATAAAAGAAACCCTACTCTTCTCCATTCTCCTTTTCAAGGAGGGCATTTTTCTTCCCTTTCCCCCCCTTTCCTTTTCTACCCCGATTTTTTCCTCTGAGATCCCGGTTTTGTCAATTACAGCCCCTGAACTTCTCTGGGATTTCAGGTGAGGCACGCGTGTGTAGTGTGTGGTGCTTCTACATTTTTTTATTACCTATCATGGCTCACGCGGCCTCCCAATTGAAGAAGAATCGGGGGGAAGTGGATGTGAATGCAATAGAGGACGAGAAGGAGAAGCGGAGGAAGAGCAGGAGAGCAACGTCCCGGGAACAAAAGAGAAAGGTAACAGACGAGGGCTGGCTGGCTGGCTGACTGGTCGGCTGGCTTGGCTGGTGGCTTCATCTGCTCCGCTCCTCTAGCATCATTGGAGCGTGACTATGTGTGTGTGTTTGCATCTCTACATCTCAGCTTGACTACCTAGATCAACTGGGCTTGGAGGTTGCCTCCTCTCACATACATTCATTCATGTACATGCTTATTTCTGTGCATAAATCAAGACACGTGGAGACTGGAGACATGCTGTCCATTTTAAACAGCATCTCTAACCTTGTACACTAAATGTATGCGTGTGTGATGATGTTTCTCTCTTTCTTCCTTTGACAGCCTGGGTGTTCATTGTCGGTGTGCGTGTGAAGTGTCTTTATACACATGGTAGCTGAAAGTCAAAAATAATTTCACCTGTTTGTATGTGATCATCTCAGCTGCTCATCTCTGGTGAGGTGAACGCTGTGCGGATGGACACATGGAGCATTTTGTTTTCCTGCCTCTGACTCTTTCAACATTCCCTAATATTGTCTTTCCTTTGCAAAACTACATTACTCAGGGCTTCCTTAAATATCCTCCTTGATTTAATGAGAAATGAGGCGGTCAGTTGTTATGATCATCCTGTGCAAAGTATGATTTGTTAGATGTAATTTAACCATGTGGTGGGCTTTCATTTCAAACAAGATAAATGCTGGGAGTTGTGAAGATGGTGATGTCATGTTTGCTTTTAAAATGGAACACATGTTATCAAATGGGACATACACAGGCCAAGATGAGAGAGAAAAAAAAAACTCCTCATGCACCTTTCACTTGATCATGGTTTTGGAAATGTGTGTGAGTGCTTCAGTGGGTTTTTGTGGGTTCTGGCTTGTGTGTGTGTGTGTGCTTGGATGCACAGACAGCCATGTATAATGCATACACGACTGATTTATTGATGACAAAGCTTTTCATATGATGGAGGAGGAACTGAAGTGCACGTGGGTCTCTCCTCCTCTTCCTCCTCTCTTACATGTCAGCTCTGTACTTTGGACAGAGCAGTGGGAGAAACTCATGCAAAATAAGGAGATATTCTAATTATAGAAGAGTGAAAACATTATAAGCTACATAAGCAACAAAAGGAAAGGTTTACTTGTTGTCTATCCACAAAATAAATCCCTCACTGTCTGAAGAGAGAGCATTCATTACAATCTGCGTATTGAATGTGGTAGAGATTTGACCGTGAGAGATCTGTTCAATAACAGTGACATTTACTGTACTTTGCGCCCATGGGTGCCTGGTTTTGAATTATGCTGCAGGCAATGTTATTTGACCTTAGCATAAACAAGAATCGAGCTACTCAGGCCTAATCTTTTCTAAACCAAAAAAAGAAAAGCAAAAAGATTCATAAGGTCAAGAGTTTTTAGAGATCTACTTCTTTTTGTAGTCAAGTATGTTTTAAATCTGCATTCACGCCTTTAAGTGCACATTGCTTCTTCCTTTCCTCTGTGGTCATGTGCATGTGTGTGTGAATATTATATATCTAAGATGTTGATCTGTATAGGAGGTTTTATAGTCCTTATGAAGGGTCATGTTTCATAGATGAGGAGAGGAGATGATGAGAGGAGAGGGGTGTATTGACTGAACTGTGCACAGTGCCATCCATGAGGATAATAAGCTTTCTCTCCCCACCTCGACCTGCCCCGCGTCCTTCCCTCTGTCCTCACACCAATCCACTCTCCTCGATTCCCTTCTCTGTCTTTCAGGCTCTTTTTTTGTCCCTTTTGTTTTTCTAGGACTTTGTCTCCTCACTTTTGGCTCAGCGTCTCTCCGTCCATTCACGTATCTGTCCCTTTTTTATTATTAGCGCTGTTGTTTGGCTCATGCTCCTACCTTTTAATAATACACTGTCACAAAACAAAGTCAAACACTAAAGTTAATTTGTTTGTCAGCCGGTGTTTACTTTAGGGATGTGAACTTCAGGCTATCGCTCTTGGTCCATCTCACTCCCACACAGCGGTTGTGTTTCTCAACACACACACACACACACACACACACACACACACACCAAGTGCCTTCTTGTCTTCATTCCTGTGGTTGTGTTCTTTGGCTGCCCTTGCTCATGCACTGTTTTCCCTGTTGGTGGTCTTTCAGCTTTCACCCTGTCCAACAGTACATGGAAACAGACTGACTGAGAGGTGTCAGAGTTGTAGACACACATGAAACAAAATGTGAATAATTGTGTTAACTTGCACTTACAGTATTGACCTTATTCTTAATAAGATTATTTACTCGTATGTTGCTGATATAGCTTTTTTAAATGCTATAGAGCGCAGCCTAAATAATGACTGAAAATCACATCATGTTAAAGTTACATTATCAGTTTGCCTCGGTTATTTTACCTCAAAGCCTTTATTTCAGTCTTGTTGCTGCTGTTGTAAACTGATATGGTTGTCTTGGTGCAAATTGTGCAACAAACTGCTTTGAGTCACTCCTTTCAGAGCTCTACAAATGCTATATTTAGATGGTAAAGCAGGTACAAAACTGTAGAGAACACTTGTAAAAGCAGAATGGTGTTTTCCCATAGTCACCAAGCAGGGAGAATGTCTTCAATACTGCAAAATATTGGGTCATTGTTGCTTTAAGGTGTGTATATATTTAAAATACCCTTAATTTGAAATACATGTAGTTTTTTTTATCGCTGTATGGTCATTAATCAGCATAAAGGTTTAGTTCTTCTTTCCCTGCGTAAATCATAGGTGCGTTCACTTCTGTAGTTGAGGTGTTTCATAGATGAAAAACACATTATGTGCAGTTCTCAGCTGATTATAAATATGGGCCTGTTTTCCTACTGTCTGCAAACACCACTTCTTCAGAAAACATTAATAATGAAGTCAGCAGTGTTTTAAATTTGGATGTTGTTTAGTGGTAGTTAATTTATTGAAGCATCTGTTGCAATGGCATATTCCAGTCTTGTGTTTTGAGCATTGTCGGAGTGAGGATTGCGCTTTTGTTGTCCTTTGGATCGCAGATTGAACCCAGGAGGTCATCAGAAAATAGTGTTGATGTTGCAATTCCCCATCTTGTTTGGGTTAATATCAGAATATAACATAATATGTAGTCCACTGAAACATATGCTGCATCCAGTTTGATTCCCTTATTCATACATTCACTACTTTATAACTACACCCTGGTTTAAGGAGCAGAAACTTGTGATTTTGGTCTTGTCACAGGTCGCACAGCAGTAATTTTTACATCTATAAAATGTTGCACACATTAAATTGTGGGATTATTAGCAGAAAGTGGTGTACATACTATTGACTTCTTTGTTTATTCCATTGTGGGAACGTTTGTGGACACTACATGTATATGGTATGTAAATTTCACACTAAGAATTCAGACACTCAAGTAAATTGGTGGAGGGTAGATATAATGCACTGTGTAGTAAAAAGGCAATGATTTTGGACACAACCTGAGAAACCGATTACCAAATGCAAAAGGAGATCAACAAAGCGCAAGTGAGGGTGCTGAGAAATAGTTTGACACGAGACCTGATGCTTTTATCAGACGCCACTCAGCTCGGTGTCGGCCTAATGGAGTCCATGGTGTCTGTTGAGGGATCCCTGCTGCATGTGCCTAACAACTTGGTGTAGTGTGTTTGTGGTGTGTATCATCAGGAAAGCAGCACAGAGGGAGACAGGGTTCCTACCTTTAGCACCCTGGGAATCACAGGATGTTAACCTGAGAGACTGAGAACAAGGACTAATGTCCCTGTGCTGTTAGAGTGCTTTTGAGAAAAAGTCTGTGAAAAGTGGAAACTCAGTAGCCGCGGTGGTCATCTGAATGGGAAACCCCCGTTACACTGTTACATAAATTCTCCAAGCTGCTTTACCTCTAATGACATTATCTAGAGCCAGGAGCCCCCAATGGATTCCCTGAAAGAGAGGAGCTAAGCAAAGCGCAGGTTTCCTACTGCCGTGTCCCAATTTTACACACCGTTCCGGTACACAGAATGTGCGTTGGTACAGTACCTATTGTTTCTCTCACAGGGCTTATTTGGGCCAAGCTTTTCAACAGTCTAATCCGATAGTGTTTCATCTTCCAAGGAAATTCTGTGCCTGTTTATCAGTTTTATGGACCTGTCTCTAAACTGCCACAGTGTTGAAGTCAAATATTGTTCCATTTTCTTAACTGGATCATCGGGAGTGCATTTGTGAAATTTAATCCACTTCATTAAAAATTCCAAAGATCACTGGCACGTCCCGCTCATCAGAGGTGAATGTCATCATCATTCATCACCATCATCACTGTTCATTAGGAGGTCTGAATCTGGATCTGGTGGTGAATCTAAAGCGAGACTTTGCAATGACTGCTGGAAGGCGAATGGCAGTGTTGAAATTGGATTTCAGCCCTGTGCTGCCTTCAGAGCAAGCCCATGGCAACAGTAGCAAGGCAAGAGTCTGCCCGGTCCTAAGAGGAAAAATAAACCATGGGGAAAAGAGTCATCAGGCTTAAGGCAGGCATGGAGGGAGGATACATAATATCAGTGCATATTTTAATAGACTTCTCTCCTATTTTTCTTTTCTTTCTGTCTCATTTCATTCTCTCGTTTCTCTTCATTCACTTTCTACTATGGCTGAAACAAAGCCGGCACGCGTGTTGCTTCCTTCCCCCCACCTACCCCTTCACCTCCTCCCTTCCCCACCAGCCCATAAAAGATGGAGGTTAATGAATTCGGCGCTCATGCATGCCTCAGCTAATTGCATTGGCATTGGGAACTCCTCCCAGTATTACAAAATGTTTTCACCATCAAGATGGCCACCGACTAGACGGCTGGCGAGTGTGACTTTGAGGAGACTGCCAAGCTTCTGTTCATGGAGATAATGACAATTGATGTTGCGAATATTGTACCTTTATTATCTCAGTGGGAATATGATGTTTGTGATTTTGTTAGATCAGGTTAATGAACTAAGAAGCTGTTGTCCAGTTTGTAGTAAAACTTTGTGTGTGTGTGTTAATCTCAGAGGGGCAATAGTGACCCTCATCAGTCAAACTGAATGTCACACTGTAAACACCATCTTGATTCTGCATGCAGGCACCCCACACACATAGCAACTCACACACACACATACACTTTTAAACACACAAATTCTTTCTAAAAATCTCTACCTCTTTTGTCTTAACTGACTCCCATTCATACTTGCTGGTAAGAGACCCCCTACTGCATGATGGGGGACATAATATACTGTCTTTTTTGTGCAGGAAGAGCATACAGTAAGTTTAGAGGTAATATGATGCTTCAGCAGTGTGAGTTAGTCAGATCAAGTTGTTGTCTTCCAAAGTTACATTTATCTTAGTACAAAATTCACGTTTTGTTACTATGCCTCCACTGCAGCTCAGGCAGGGAAACACTATCTCTGAAAACACAAAGAGGAAATTATATACTGTACACTGTAGACTATAACTTTGGAAAGTATCCACTTCATTTGACAAATTCAGACAGCTGAAACTGTATATTAGCTTCCGATGAGGTTTCAAATACTTCTTTGCACAAAATGAGAACTGTCCTCTGTCACTTTCAGTGGAATCAGGGTAAGAAGGGATCTTTTAATGGCCATTTTGAACAGTAGGAGTGATTACAGCCAGAAAAACCTGTGTCAGTGTTCATATATGGTCACATGCTGGGTTCAGATCACCTAGGAAAGTAAAGAAAACAATTCAGCATATAATCCACCGTAATTTTATCTCACTGATATCAGTCTCACTATTTACTGTTAGCTCTCTTTACACCATATCACATATCACTGCATTAAATTACTATTATTACTATTCTGTTTATTTATCTACTATTGTGAATCACTTAGTATCATCTGATCTAGAAAGGTACTACTGAATAAACTTCGCTTACTTAATTTGTTCCTCACTCATTTACAGCTAAAGCAAACATAATATTACCTACTGCCACTATTTCCTATTAAAATCATGCCACTAGTGAAACATAGGGTGGCTTTTATTGTGAAGCAGTCACAGGAAACATAATGTGTTTGTCACAGTTTGTCACAGTTGGTCATTTTTTTAGATTCCAAATTAACCAGGACTGAAATCTAAAGGATTACGATTTACAAACACCCCATACTTAAAACTGGGCGTACTCTGGTCCACTGAACCAACTTGTGATGTTTTCTCTGTCACACTACTCAAACCTAAATCAGGTCTGAGATCTACAGATCAAATCCAAAAAGTCAGAACACTTCTTCCACTCTAGGCAATGCATGCTACGTGGCTGTATCTTATTATCCATTCACACACACCATAAGTTAATCAGTCCATTTTTAATCCCCACTCTTGTGTTTCACATGGCCAGAAACGTGCAGGATCCTCCAATGGGCGACACGCTCTACTGTATGCTGCTATTGTTCTAGATTAGCTTCAGTCTCTAAGGGGAAATGAGAGCGTGTAATAAGGATTGTTCTAATTATTGATCCACCACTTCGAGGGTCCTCACTGAGAGTACTGCTGGGGGATGGTGTGTGTGTGTGTGTGTGTGTGTGTGTGTCTGTGGTGTTGGGATTTCTTAGGGAGCCTTCGTAACTGGAAACCAGTGCGTGTGGGGATTTGTTTGTCCTACCACTGAGGGAAAAAAAAAAAATCCATGTTGTCTAGTTGTGGTTTTTGGTTTGGCACATCCTGACAGTCATTTTCTTTTCTTTTTTTGTGCATCAGGTGATTTAAGTTGTGTTCAATATCCTCTTTCCACTCACATGGGTGGTGGAAATACTGTGTGTGTGCTTTGAAGAGTCAGAGAGAGAAAAGCGGCGAGAGGGAGGGATAGAGGTAGAAGGAGAAAGGAGAAGATAAGGACTAATAGATGGAGAGGGAGAGCATGTGTGTGAAAGGGAGGAAAGAGTGAGAGATAAGGAGAAATGGAGAGAATCAGAGAAGCAGAGAGAGGGAGAGAAAGGAGAAAGCATGATCGTAGCTTAAAGGTCATTTGAAGGTGAGTGGCGTCTTTCTTGCCGCTCTTCCAATCCATGTGCACCCTCCCTCCTCTTCCCCCCTCTTGCTCTCTCTGATGTGGTGTCCTAGTATATGTACGTGATTTCACTTATAATAACATTTAAAATCCACATTCTGTTTATTTTCAGTGGTCGTTGCTGGCTCCATTTAAATGGCAAGGTGCCATGCAACATAGAACTTTTCACTACCTTGCATCTACAAATATTGCAGATAACTCAAAGGGTTTTGAAGGGTGTTATATTAGACGTAGAAGAATTAAATCAATCCATAGCATAAAGGAGGATGTAACTCTTCAGTCTCTCTGAAAATCTCTAAATATGTAGTTACATGGTTTTCATTGGACAGGAATGAAATTCATGTTATATGATACACAGTCACATTTCACATGTCAGAAATGTCAGACGTATGACTGTATATAAGTTAATCACATGTGATAGCTATCATTTTGAATGTGGAAAGCATTTGTGAAATGGTATGTAAATTTACATTTGCTATCTGGTAGGCTTAACTGGAATGAGCTTTTGCAGAATTATTGGAGAATCAGTGGCAGAATCAATGCATCCAGAGCTGAAATGAACAGAAGCATAATCAGCATCTACAGTATTTTCAAAGTCAATAACTATTTAAGTCAATTTTCACGTGAAAGAATAAAATGTATTTGTGTATCACAGTTACAAGGATTGGCTGTGACATTTTATGGACCATGTGATTGATTGGGGAAATAATCAGCAGATTAATCAGTAATGAAAATTATTATTAGTTGCAGCCCTAATGTAAGTGCAGAAACAACATACTGTGACTTGAGGCTATGTGAACAGCGAATATAAAATGCATGTAAATACATCAAGCAGTGCTTGTGGTGTAATTGTGCTGCTATACAAATGAACTATATGTTAATGCAGCACAGTTCATGTGTTTCATTTATTATGTTGGCGTCAGATGAATGATTTTCCAATCCTGCTTGGTAACAGAGGGTTAAAAGTCCTCTCAGCAGGATATGGTACTGTTGTTTGCCTTGTTGGAAATATAAGCAGGGGGCAATCAGAGGCTGTACTGTAGTTCATGTTTGATACCAACACATAATGAGTGGATAGTATCATTCACAGATGTTGGAGAGAAGCATCTTTAACAACACCAAGTGAAGCCAGTCCAAACTGCATGACCTGCCTCTCTGAACAAGTCTACCATAGACTTCCATCTCCATCATTCATCTCATTTAGATAGGACCAACTCACCTCTGACGCTCGGAGAGTGAGACAGAAAAGGAGTTTAACGCAGTAAGCACAGTTCACCGTGAGATTATTCTCACATAGTTACAGATACAGCAATGCTGCTTAATGATGTGATTACAGGGCTGAATGATAGGGTGGGGTGGGGGGGCAAAGACAGAAGAGCAGGAAAGATAAGATAAGAGAGCAGAGACTTGATGAGGCAAGGACAGAGGGAGAGAAAGAAAGGCCAAGGGGGAGCAGGTGTGAAGGAGATGCAGAAAGAAGAGAGGTGAAACGGTGACACCATGAAAACAGGGAATAAGAGAGACAAAAGAGACAAGAATAGAAACCTGGACAACAGGCCGTGCTGCGATTGGTGTTTGAAAGGCAGCAGAGGAAGACGTCTGCTCTGCACTCAAACATACAGTATACACAGAATCTGACAGTAAATGATTAGCTCTCCCTCCCTTTTACCCACTGCCACTATGTTTTTTTTCAGCCTTTCCAACTGATGCATAATTTCTGTCTTTAGGTCACTCACAACTCACTGAAGCAGCAGTGTGCATATGTGTGTGTGTGAGAGAGAGAGAGGGAGACAACACCCCCACTCCAACAACATCACACTTATTAATCCCCTACTGTGCATCAGTGCCAGACCTCTTCCATCAGGCTCTTAAATGCATCAAATGGTGCGTCACAGGCATATGTGCGTGTGTGTGTGTGTGTGTGTGTGTGTGTGTGTGTGTGTATGTGTACATTTATGCATATATGGCAGGTGCTCCTCATACACAGATAAAGCTTATCCTATTGAAATGGTGCTGTCTTGCTCTCTTTCTCACACCACACCACACACACACACACACACACACACACACACCAACACCAACACCACTCTGTTGACCCTTGGGACTCACGCCTGTACAGCTTGATAATTACTTTCTTTTGCTCGCCCCCGCCTCCACCTCCACCATCACATCGTCTCCCCGTCCTCCACTTAACCACCTGCCACGCCACCATCACGCGCAGCGATAACTAGAATCACGTGGTCATCAGTTTTGTCGTTTAGTGGCTTCAAGGTCCCAGCACAGCTCAAAAAAATAAAAGATTCAACAATCAAAATGCTCAAATTTGTTTTAGCGGTCTACAATTAGAATTGATATTTGCTTAATATCATGTCTCAGAGATCCTGACCATCCGTCAGGATCTCTGTCAACAGCTGTGGGTTCATCGCCCAGTGTTCTCACATTTTCTTCGCCCAGAAAAAAAGCCTCTGTCCCCCAGGGCAAAGGCAGGATCGTGTGGTCCTGGCCTTGTGGCAGCACCCGCCACAACGCAGGCTGGAGCTCAGAGGCTCAGGAGCAGAGGAAATGGGCTGTGTTAGGACAGATCGATGGTAATCACACCTCTTCACAGTTAGCTCTCTCGCATTGTTGGGGTGGGGGTGGAGAGAGGGAGAGGGAGAGTGAGGGGGGAGGGTGGGTTGAGGCAGGAGGTGGCAGCAGGAGGGGTGTTTGTCAGGGCCCCCTTGGGAGAAGAGAAAAGCCTAGATTCATGATTAGAGAAAAAATATTCACCCTACCCACCCCCCCGTATCCCATGTCCCAACTCCCAAACATGGATGCACCCCTCCGTCTGAACACACTGATTGCGCTGGGAAATTGTTTTAGCTTTTGCATGTCCAGACTTCCTCCATCCAACTATCCCTCTATCCTTTTGCTCTTTTTTCACTGTAAAGGATTAAGCTGTTACGGCCCTTGTGCGCTGCATTTGTGTGTATTCTTACCCTCTGAAGCACAATAAACCTCTTACAATGTCCAGCTAATAGACTCAGCTACAACATTGGCTCTTAATAGCACTTTGTCACAACATATAGAGTGTATTTTTCCTCTTGGCCCTGAGGCAAAGACTCCATTGCACCTTAAAAGAGGTAATTTAGTGTGAAAAGGTTGCAGTCTTTATTGCGGTGTAATCTTAGCATGGAAATTCTGTGTTTTCACAGTGTATGCGTGGCCTTGGGTGTACTGCGCAGTATAGTGGGAGGTAAAACAAGAAGTGAAATGATATCTTTTGTCATCTGCTGGCTTGTACTGTACAACATTAAAGTAAGCCTGTGCAGAGCGATGTAATCCAGTGTAATGCCGACTGATGGGGAAAGGTTGATTGTAGCTCCAAGGTGGGATTGGTATTCTTTTACTCAGCTGGTTATGTGTCAGATCACCAAGAAAATAGACCTTTAGACAGTAGAGCATTACAAGCAGACACATACACACACATACACGAGAAGTCTTTGGCTGCATTTCTCATGTTTTTATGAACAGTTGTGTGGACAGCCAGAATAGTAGAAAAGCATTCTGTCTGCTTAACGTTTGATTCTGAATTATTCACAAGCAGCTTTGCCAAATATGTTTGCACTCTGTTATCAGTGAACGCTCGCAGCATATTGTGGGATGGAAAGGCCAATGAAGACACTCCTTACTGGAAGACTGGACTGAAGCAGCAGAAAATTCTAAATAATAACACAACCTGGTTTACGGTGGACTTACTGCAGGAAAGGTCAGAGAGGATTCCTGCCATGGTAGGGCTGAATCGCAGTATCAAATTGTACTATGTCTGAAATTCAAGGATGAGGCAGGGAAGAGAGCTAAGTGGTGATGTATATCGTGCCTATATTTGTGCCCCACCCCCCACCCCACCCCAAATGTCCTCGATTTCAAACCCAGAGTCTGCTGAGTTTTTTTTTTTTCCTCTTTTAGATTTTTTTCCCCCCTGTCCTCCTTTATGCCCTTTTTCCTGGCTCTTCCTGAGAGTAATCAGAGAAGGAAAATCAATGCCTGGCTGGGAATTGTTAGAAAAGAAGTGTGGGCTCTGTTCTGTCCTTTGATCCAAGACATCATATTTTTCATCATTGTGGTACTGCTCATTAGTGAGCTTCAATGATTATCTGTAAGTTTTCATCAGGCCATTAATGCACACTAAACTTTTTTTTTTTTTCTCATTTTTAATGTGACCTTTGATTTTTTTTTAAGTTGTGATTTTCTTACTATTTCTGTCAAACACAGGACTTATGTTTGATTACTGTTGCTACATAAAAATGTACTACAAATGCTAGTTTTAAAGGCACAAATCAGTGTGGGTTTAGATTTAAGGTTGACTTCAAGACTGCTACATAACTGTAGGTGTCCCAGAATAATCAAAGGCTGTTTTCTGTTGTTTCTTTGTATCAAATGTGTAATTAAACCAGGTTCACAGATCCCTGTTTTTAAAGGGCCTTTGAATCTTTTTTTTTTTCTTTTTTTTTTTTGTATGCAGGGCCTGAATAACATTTTATTACCATAAAGGATTGGTGTTATGAGGGGAATTATCTGTACATGTTGTGATATGACTTTACCCCCAGGGCAGAACAGGAATTCAGGATTGATGCTGTGCTCTGGCTCTAGGTGCCCTCAGAGCCCACTGCTCCTGCCAGAAATTCATCACTAATACTGTACAGCAAGGGCAAAAACACAGGAGGAGAGGGGAGGAGAAGTTATGTGTAAAATGAGAAAAGCTTGACTGAGAATGCTATGGTATGAGAAGGAAACAGAAGAGAGCTGAAACAACTAGTTGATTAATAAATTGATCGATTGTCAGAAAATTAAGTTTCAGCTTCTCCATTGTGAGGATTTACTGATTAATATCATGGTAAACTAAATATCTTTGGGATTTTGGACAGACGGATGGACAAAACATGACATATTATCACGTCACATTGGGTTTCAGGAAACTGTGTTGGACATTTAATAGAAGCTATTTGGTAGTAGCTGCAAGTAAAGATGAAATAACTTAACAAATTCAAAATTTCAATATTTGCTGTTCATCTCGTCCATGATAGTAAAGGTGATATTTGTGCTTTGGAGTATTGATTGGACAAAAGAAGGAATATAAATACACAAAATTAAAGTAACCTTATTCATACTGACAATAATTGTTAGTTGCAAAGGGACATTTGTCCTGGGTTCTGCATTTGATGTTGAATGAAGAATCTGTCACCAGTGAAATGCTGTTGTTAAAAATCAAGCAAGAAATATGACTGTTATCGTACTGATGATGATAGTGAAACTTAATCTTTGCCGTATCAGCTTTCACCTCACACAGTCATTTCATTACCAACACATGGGCCCGCTCTTCCAGACATAACTGAGTCATGGCCATTTCTTGTATTCCCCATGTGATTAATAATTTTTCTGCAGCATCACTCACCATCATCACACAGATAGTGAGCAAATTTTCCTCAGTATCATCCCATCTTCTTCCTCTTCTTGTGCCCCCCCTCCCTGTGTTTGGTTACAGCCACTTTGTTGAAAATAGAACAGCCCTACAGCAACTTCTAGCCAGCTCCCTTGATGATGTGTATTGCTATGTTGACAGTCTCACACTGGATATTTTTGGTTTCCTTTCTGGTTCTTGTTTTTTGAAAGCAGCTCCACTCAGAAACACTGCACCTCCTGTCTGTGATCTGCTTCATCTGTGTTTCATCATATATCTATAGTAGTAGTATGATCCCACCCAGCCATTTCCTACCTGGAGGGAAGTGAGTAATAATACCAAGAGCTGCGGCATTATGCTGATAGTCTGTTTGTTGTCACTTTGCCTCTATTTCAGAACATGGATTATAGTAGACAGTCTAAAATCCTTTATCAGGCTGTTTTGAGGTTAACTATGTATCATCTTGCTGGAGTTGTAGTTGTGCTGAAGAAATTTGTTGATTAATTCATTAGTACTTTGGCAGAAAATTAATCACCACTGACTGTGAAAATTGATCAAATTTTGAAGTCACTTATAAATTTGGTGGATTCAGCTTCCAAATGGAAGGATTTGCCATTTTTCACTGAATTTGCATAGTCAAAAACTGAGAGTAAATGTGAATGATCCGCATTGTAGATTTTTTTTGGTTCTATGTCCTGATAAAATTCACTGTTAGAAGTTACAAGTTATTCACAAGTTACATTCATTTTGTCACATCAGCCCAACAATGCAATTTTTAGTACCACAGCTATCGCTGGTGCATCTTGTTTATCTTGTTGTACACTGTGAGGTAACTGTTCTGTAGATTAAAAAAATTGGGAAAGGGGAGAAAGTTGGATCAGATTGTCATTCAGTACCTGTAGGTAGTTTTAAGTATCACAATTGGTATTGGGAGAAAAGAAGTCAGAGTGGTGTGTCCTACATTGTTTGGACAAAACAAGAAATCTGACCTTGAGTTCTGGTAATGAATGTTTTCACCATTTTCTCAGATTTTATAGACAAAACAAGTTGATTAATCGACAAATAATCAACAGATTAATCGATAATGAATGTTATCATTTGTTTCATTGTCATGTTGTAGGTTACAGCACTAAAACTACACTATACAGTTTGAAATTCTATGCTACATTAATAAAAAGTAGACATTGCATCGTTCTCTCTGTCTTTATGAAGTTCTGTCTAATCACGGACTTTGCAATCTGTCAGCTCGAAGGCCTGATCTGATGCACTGAGACGCAGCAATATGAGTCAGATTGTTGTTAGTGTCGCTGCTGACTAGGTTGCTGTCACCGTGCGTTTGTGTGTGTGTGTGCATGTGTATGCGTGTTTGTTGCTGAATGGGATGCTGTCAGCTGTGTGTCAGCCATCTTGACACCCTCAGTGCACCTTTAACTTTTCTGGGACCTTCACTCCTGACAGCCCAAATGGCTGCTCCAGTCATTAGGGGAAAAAAAAAAAACACGGACACACACACACACACACACACACACACAGTTGCTGAAGTGTCCAATTAGAAGAAGTGTTGGGACTAAGCAGAAATGACACAGAGTAGACAACAACAGAAAGAGCTGTGCTTGTTCATCTTCTCACACGGTCAGCATGACTTTTATATCATTTAACCTTTAGAATTTGTTGATACCTATGATGGAATTTATTGGCCTAAAATTTATTTAAAGGCCTTTAAGATCTTACTGATTACTCTGTTTGGTGACAGTCGACTGAATAAGAGTCTCATATCACATTATGATGTGTTGGCAGAATTGAGATTCAGCAGTTTAATTCAATGTCAACATGACGCCAGTAAAGCTTTGAGTCAGACACAGGCCATTTTACAACTGGTGCAGTGAGGGGCTATGGTGCAAACGGCTGTTTGAATGGGTGGGGGGGGAAGGGGTGTGTGTGGTTGTATGACTATTTTGTGTGTGCAGCACAGTATATGTGTGTTTTCTACATGCATGTATCTGTGCCTGAATCTTTAGAGCTGTTCCTATTCTGAATGTGTGCTTGTGTGAGGGTAGATTACATACATGTTAATGTTACATGTAGGAGGCACTTCAAGGTGAGCTGAGTGTGGGGGTGGAGGCTGTACAAACGTGACTTGATCATTTGAGTTGTTGCTGACACTGTCATAGCCTCAAAGTGTCCTTATGGGAACACATATCACCCTTAATCTGGTGAAGATAACCTAAACATTTATATTTTGTTGATAGCACGTTTTCTCAGGAAATTTTTACTGACTAGAGTTGAGGACTTTAGACATCAAAATGGAAAGCACTCAGTACAGAGAGAGGGATGAAATGAGAGTTGAAAAAAGATGAGGCAAAATTAAGTATGGCAGATCAGAATCCACCTCAGTGAAAAGAGCAGATACACAAGGGTGATGCTGAGCTGTAGAGAACAGAGCACTTTGTGTGTCTGTTTGTTTCTGTTTCTGTGTGTGTTTGTGGGAGAGTGTGTGTGTGCTGCTCTGTTGGCTCTTATAGCCAAGCTAACTGACTGTACCCATCAGTCAAGGTTGTGTCTTATTATAGGTCATTAGTCTCTCTGCTCAGCTGCGACCTTGACGCTAGCTGCTGGAGCATGCATATGTACCACAGTAGGCAAAATGAATGTGTGTGTATGTGTTTGTGTGTGCACCTAGGCTGCTTTGTACACTGTTTTGCACCACACAAAATATGTGTTCAAGACCACTCACTGTATGTATATACTTTGTTCCTTAACTGTGTGTGAGAGCACACGTGGCTGCTGCTTTGATGAGCAGTCAGCTCTGGCTGTGTGTGATGGATGGACGGACGCGGGGGGTCAGAGAGGGTCAGCCAACACGCCCTCGTACAGAGGGGGGCGGGGAAGGCTCACAAGGATGTCAGTCACAGTTTTCAATGCTACAGGACTAACACCAGTCTAAAGTAAAAGTGCTGCCACCCACGATAAAAAAAACTGTCTGCCGTGCAGGACAACAGGCTGAGTCCCAACTGCCAGCAGTCATTTACTGGTTGTTGCTTTTTACCTACTCTGACAGTTACACTGTTAAATGCTAACCACAGTATTCTCACCCAGATTTTGGACTTATTTGTTATGTGATGCATTAAAGGAATAGTTGAACACCTGAATCTCTGCATAACCCCCTCACAAAACCACAGCATGTCATGTTTATGCTTTGGTTTTTGTGCCAGTTAAACAAACAAGATATAACAGTCAGTTAGCATTACAGATGCTGGTAGATAGATTTTCGTTTCACAGAACCAGACTTGCTGTTATCCTCTGCTTCCAGTCTTTGTGCTTATCTAACCTAACTGTTGGCAGCAGCCTCATATTTGTGTGCGTAACATATGAGTGGTATAAATTTCTCTTAACCCAACATTTGATCCGATTGTGAACAGGTATAATAATGATACATACTGTACAGCATCAGTGGAGATTTTTTGTTGGTTGTCTAGCAGCTCTGTCTGGTGCTTTTCCCAGCCAGTTTCATTTAACTGTGTGTCATCTTCTGAGGGAAATACTGCCTACTTGGAATTGTGATTTTTGCACTGTGGTTTGTGAACTGCACAGTATCAGACTGAATAATAAGTGATTTGCACTTTGGGAGAGTCATACTAATCATCATCTGCACCTTCTGATGACAGCTAGCATCCACTAAACTCTTTTGCAAAATATCCTTGTGATATAAGTGAGCTCACTGCATTCTGATCACAGCAGTGTAAGGCGAAGTCTAGGTTACTGTATTACTGTATGCCAGTGGATCAGATTCATATTGCAGTGTCCTGCAGAAAGAAAATAGCCAACCAAAATCAGCCCAGTGAGGAGAAGAAGGAGAGAGACATTCTGGATCACCCTGTACCCCTCCCTCTATCGATTTCCGTGTCCCGTGTCCTGTGCTAAACACAGCACAATTGATAGAGAGACACTGCTCATACACACAGCCTGCATTACAAAGAGAGAGAGCAACAGAGAACACTTTTTTACTTTCCTTTTTTTCCCTTTTAGAAAGTCACATGATGCGACTTCCAGGGCCACCGCACCTAAAGTGTAGCAGCTAGGATTGTTGCACTGACATCTGCTGGTGTTATTAATCTAAATGAGTTGCTCTAAGCAGACAGACTGAATGATCATTTTACTGCTCTGTCCCCTTAAATATATTGAAATCCTTCTTCAGGCCACGCTTGACCCAGTTGGCCTCTTAAACTCCCATGACCCTCAGGGATTGAATGTTGTGGTCATGGCATTGTCATTGCCATAAACGGGAAGGATATGGCTGAGTTTTTGCTGCTGTCCCAGCTAAATTGAAAAAAGAACAACAAAACAAACAGGAAATTGTGAAGTAGTGGAATGTTAAAATATCTCAAAATAGAATTTTGCTTTTAAAGACATCCTGCAGGTGTAGCGGTTTGTCTTATATTGAGCATTTCATAGCGACAAAACACAGGTGGATTTCTTTACTCTCAACCCTCCCATTGCCTGTCTTGTTGCCATGTTTGGGGAGTACTGCTATTATGGATTTGGGCCTCCCCATTCAACAGCCTATTACTTTGTGTTGCCTGAGGGGCAGCTGGCTGTTTCAACATCTAATAGCCTTCTGTTTGCCAAGCAGAAATGCCAGGATCTGAAAGAACCATTACTCCAGTGGAGGAGGCTGTAATGTGTAATAACTTCTGTATTTGTGGAGGAGACTACACAGATTTAAGAAGCTATAAATGAAAATATCAGCAGCTTCATTGGTGAGCATGCCAGACACTGGCTAAACCAAATGTAAATCCCCTTCCACTCTCGTGCTCCCTCACAGTGCTTCACTTCTTTCTCCTCTTTCATCACCTCTCGTCCTCCTCCATGTCTGGATGGAGCATTTCGTCCGCTTGGCCTCATGTCAAAGGGCGATCGTGGAGGATTAGACTATCGTCCCCTAATTTTAACATGTTTACTGAGCCATCCATGAGCCCGTGTATGTTTAGTTTAGGCGCTCGTGTGCACGGTCGTGACCGTGTCCGCCTGCGTGTGTGTGTGTGTTGTGTGGAGACTGAGGGGGGTTCAGGGGGGACAGATGGTTCGTGGTCTGCTCTCGTCTGGTGCTCTCTGGCTGCCAAAGATCAGGCGAAAACAGTTACAGCATTCTTCACTTCATTCAGCGCTGCTCGACAGGCCAAAATAACAGCCCTCTTTCTGTTTTATAGATAGCTTTATGAGCTATCAAAATGTTATAGTAGAGGCTACAGAAATGACATTTACAGCAGATTTAGGTTTGTTTCACTGACAGACTATATTTGACAGCGAGTCCCTGGTTTTTGTCTTTGGCTCTTTGCTGTGGGAAATTTTTAGTTGGATGATTGCAACATAGTTTTTACTGGCAGAGAGGCATGTGTTTATGTACCAGCTTTCAAACTGCAAGAATTTGATGAAGTAAAAATATTTTATTGCATGTTGTTATATTTAATTCTAAAAACACAGATTGTCAGTATTTTATATTTTCTCTTGCTTTCATTTTAAGGTTTTGGAATTCTAGAGAGGTTAACTGCAAGAAAAAAATACAGATTTTTTTTTCCCATTATCACCAAAGTTTTGCACAAGTCTTTCTATGGTCACACCCCGGATACAGTTGGTGTTTTGCTGAATGTGAGAGCATTGAGCTAAATGTATTTCTCTGATGTGGTGCGTTTGTGAGAAGTGATAATGTGGACGAGATGCTTTTAGACTTGGCCTTTTCGCTCTCCATAAAGTCTGGAGAAGAGCCTCACTGTCTGCTGCAGGCGTCTCAGCGGAGCGATATATATCACCACCATACACACACTGCACCGTAGATGCACTACAGTGTATCTGGGGTAGATCCACACTCCTGCAAAACTGTAATCTACCCACTTAAATTTACTGACTTGATCACTGACTTAAATTATCTCGGTTTGTTAGTTAGAAAAGCTGATATTTCAAGATTCTCCTGGTTCTTGAAGACTATTTGAACTTTACGGCTGGTGAAGACACAGAGAAAGAGACACCAAGTTAGGCCTGTGGTGTGCTCAAAAAAAGTCATAGACACCAGTTGCCAATAAACAGGGCATTGGAAAGGGGAATGGACAGACAGACAGACAGACAGACAGGCTGGCTAAACATCAGGAGAGACACCTTCAAACTTCATTATGTAACTCTGAAAGTCATCTTGACTTGAATTTAACCATGCCCAGTTGAATTTAAGAGCCAGATGGACATTCAGTCTCTCACCCTGTACTCTCACTTACTGCAACCCAGCTGTGGTGCCGAGCCAGTGGAAAATATACAGTAGGACATGTAGAAGGCTAGAGGCATATGTGGATATTAGGGCAGTTTATAAATTTACACTGGCGTGGCACAATCTTTACCGGCTGAATAATAACATAATTTAGAGAAATTGTCTAGGCAAGACAAAGGGAAGAAAACATGACAAATGAGACAAGCTGACCAAGAAGAAGTGCATACAGTACATATGAATAGAGGCAGTGGAAAGATGGATGAGAGGGAGTAGAGACAGGAAAATTGGTAAAGATTTGATGGAGAGTGTGAGGGAGGAGGAAGAGGATGGGAGGAAAATATCTATATGGCCTAAAAGACCGAGGATGGAGAGGGAAAAAAAATTGAATTCTTAAAGCTTAAACGTCACTACTTCTTTTCCACCAGCAATTGATTTGAACAAGTTGAGGGGAGGAATGGAGTGACGCTCATCAGTAACGGATGTCTGCAGTTGATGAAGTGGTTTAATCATGCACCTTTGGAAACTGTTTTGAGAGAGACATGAGAGAGCCTTTTCTCTTGTCTCCTACATTAATAGAACAGCACAAAGGAAAGGGAAAGAAAGAGAATATCCTTCTGTTCTTTTTCCTTCTGTGGATCAGTGGCCGATCTAGCATCCTGGTAACAGATACCCCACAGCTTAAACTGCTTGAGGCTCCTTACAAACTGACACGGAGGAAAAAGTCAATCATCTGTTTAGATTAATTATGTTGTATCAGTTCAGGCTGCTCAAGTTTATATGACAAGAAAAAATTGATCTATGTTGCTTTTGCCTGATCAATTATCTCTCTCTGTGTAAAATGAGTGTGTGTGTTGTCATATGTGTGCTGTGTCGGCAAACAAGAATATAATCTCTCAGTAAAAAAACAAAACAGAACTTTTCTTCTTTTTCAGTATTGTGAATGGATTTTATCAGGTATGATTTAATATACATCACACAAACAGCCATCATATTTTCATTCTGTTGGACTACTTTGGATACTTTTAATGGGAAGAGGGGGAGGTAGGGACTGAGCTTTGTGATTAGGGGACTTGATGTTATCAACTTTATAAGCTTTAGTCTTCTCTAAAGTCTTTTCAATGGACTGACCTCTTTCTTTGTCACATTTTACCCACACACTCACTCACTGAAATCCATACATTTTAGTATCACATGTACCTCAGTGCTGTCTTCTATACAGCTGCACACACACATTTACAGTACACCTCTTCTCTAATTTCAGCTCCCGCAGCTCGTGTACACTACCTGCTGTTCACACCATATTATTTGGAATCGTAATTTCAGCCCGTCTACTGGTTAGTCATTTGCATTTTTATGTGCCACTACTGTATCACAGATTGGAAACTCACTCATAAGAAAATGTCTCTATAGAGAACTGCCTTTTTTGACACAAAAGGTGTTTTATGATGGTTTATGGACATCTCTTTAGTCATTACCTTGAGATAACTTCACCTCTCAGCTGTGTGGATTATTGAAATTTTTAGGCTAGTTGTAACCTGGATATCTGATTGGTAAAAGACATATTTTTATACTGTGTTAATAATTCCTACTTTGTGCTTTGGAACTCGTGACATTAAAGCTACATGTCTGTGTCTTATACTGATGACATTTTGGCAATGATTTGCAAAACTGCAAATAAAAGATAAGGATAAAAGAGGAAGAAAGAGAAGGGTATCAAACCAGAAAGTGCGGACTGAGAGAAACTGTTGGATCCTATGAGTCGGTAAAGTAAATCATATTATATATTATAACCTGTCCTGTGGTCATGTACTCTCATGACCAAGAGTGAGGCCTGTGATGTTTTGTACAGTTGTCATGCTGGAGGTTGTCCACCAGAGTCCAGTGTTTGACTGTTACACAGAGTCTGCTGCAGGTCAAACTGGGGCTAGAGGAGGAAAAGCAGAGATGAGAGGAGGAGGAGGAGGAGTTTAATGTCTCTGACATTGTTCCAGATTTAACCAAACTTTGATATGTTGTTTAGTTTTCTTTGGTTTCTGGTCCCTGTTAGGTCAGGAGCCCTGTCCTTCTATTTTCTGTCTTTGCTTCTGTTGCCATCAATGTGTCCTCTCCTGTTCTGTTTCTCTCTCACAATCTCTCATGTCTCTCATTTTCATCATTGATTACTTTGTGGTTTATTTTTTTTATCGATCTATGAACTGTTTGGTCTGTATTAAGTCAAGAAATAGCATAAAAATACCCAAAGTGTCAAAGCTAATGTCTTCTAATGTCTGCTTTTGTCCAACCAGCAGCGTTAAACCCACATATATTTAGTTTAGAATGACATATGACAAAGAAAAGCAGCAAATACTGCTGTTTCAGAACATGAAACCAGTGTATATTTGTCTTTTTTTCCCTTGAATAATCACTGAAATGATTAATTCACGATCAAAACAGATTACTTTTTGTCAGTCGACTAATTTACTTATTGGTTATCTCATCTATACTCTCACTCTTTTCTGCCTCTCTGACTGTCTTGCCTCACTCTCTGACTTTTCCCCTCTCAGCCCTGCCCAACCCCACTCTTCCACTTTCTTTCTGTCTCCCCCTGCCCTGTTTGTATTTGACTGTCTCACCCTTGCTCTTCTGGAGCTCTGTTTTATGGTGACTTGTTGGCGGGACAACTATTGATCAAGCATGGTGCACTAGTGTGTAGATTTCACCTGTGCAGCTGACTAGTCAGTTGGATGTAATCCAATGCGACATTCAAGTCTTCCCCACATCAGTGTCAGCATTATTGTCCCTGGTGCTAGACAGTACAGAGACAGGTGACTTCATGTGTGCAGCAGTAGTAGAGCAACATATGGTAAGATTGGAAATATATTTTTTTCAGTTTTTTCCGCTGTGTGTCACCTCAGCACACCTCCATCAGCCTCAAAACAAGTATGAAATAATAGGAATATAGTTTATTAATATAGATTAAAATATATTTCATAGATATTTTACATTGTAGGGGTTTTCTAATAAAGTAATAACTTGATAATGAATCTGGAGAGCATGCATGGTGGTGGTGTGTGATGATGTCTGAGGTTTGCTTATTCAGTTCCCTCCCTCCTCTCCTCCTCTTTCTCAGTTTCCTGCCCTTCCTCTCTGCCTTCTTAGCCCCCTCCCTCGCTTCCTCCTCTTCTGCCCCTCCCTCCCCAGCGGTTTCATGTCCCAGGTGACAGAGAGGAGCTGTGCCCTTGAGCGAGCTCCATGCAGCAAGAGCAGTAAATATCTGTCTGCTGTGTGTGTGTGTTGTAGCTTCTCTACAGATACTGAGGATTCTCTCCAGAATAGGGATGGTGTGATATTTTACAGCTCCTCTGAGATGGCTGAGCTTGGCTATTATGTTTATGAAAGTGGGAAAGGAAAGCCAGCCAGGAGACAATTGGATTTGCCCACAGCTATGTCTATTCCCTTTGAATATATAAGCATATCTGTTTTTTTAAGGTTGGATGCCACAAGCATAATACAGTTCTGGAGCAAAGCTCTACTTCCAAGAAATATTATAATGCTTTTAATTGGTGATCTGTGGTATAAGTTATTGTACGTTGATCGTATTTTGGCCAACTGGTGAGAGATAGTCAGTATATCTTGATATAAGAACTAATATTGTCTTGGATTTAGTTATTGTAAATATGCAATAATTGTAAATAATTCTTCTTATGTGGTTCACTTTCACATTGCACATTATTTTCTGAAGTGGACTCATTTTCAGTGTCGCTTACTGCTTATTCCCATCTAGTGATTTTATCTATAAATGGTTTCTCAAGGAACCTATGTACTCATACTGTATACTGTGACTGTGAAGATTTTATTCAAATCAACCATCTCTCAGTTTTACACATTTGACTTCCTGCTAATTATAGAATTTCAATGCTCAAATACAAAAGTACTGTAAATACACAAATACAATGTGAAATGCCACAGTTAGAATGATAATGTATCAAGCCATTTTGTGCGTGTGATTATTGACAGGCAGTGACATAAGACTAAGACACAACTGTGTCAAAAGAGATAATTTTCCATAAGTGGGCTTGACTCCCTTCCTCTTCTGTTGTAACCTCCCCCGTAGCCATGGCAACCCTGCCGTTTCCATGCTGCTCGCTGCAGTGTTAGCGCGAAGGGGCCTGTGATCCACCAATCACATGTTCAACTCGCCTCTTCTGGTCCAGAGCATCTGTCACTCCCTCTGTCAGCTCTCACGTACACCACTCTCTGTCTCGCTCTCCTTTTGAATCTCCCTGTCTCTCGTCGACCGTCTCTAACTCTCTTTGTCTTTCATCCGAAAGCTGATAGCACTGGAAAATACCCATAATGCAAGTGGTGCCATTCCTTTGGAATGGTGACAGAATGTGAAAGCAGCGGCTGAGGGATGGATGAGGTTCATGTGACTGCCTGTGTGAACGTGTACATTAGTGTTTTTGATATTACAGGCAGTGCTGCCAGGACGGCCGCTATAAATAACACGTATGGGTGTGATGCTGATGAGCTGTGCTTATCGTTTATTATCAAAATGCTGCAGGCAGACAGGAAAGAGTGGCCACAGAGCGGTGTGTCCCAGGGATTTTCCATTTGCTAGACGTTAATGATGGGAGTATTTGTTTACTCATCTGTGGAGAGTGGCTTTTCACTAACAACAAACATATGTATTAGCCAAGCATCCGTAGGAACTGTGTTTACATTCAGCAATACTGCACCACAGTAAAGGTGTAGAGGTCGAGGTGGTCATGATGTTGTGTTCATTTGCCAAACCATTCTTAACCATAGATAATTTACCATAACTGTGAAATCTCCTTAAATTTAACACTGTACTTGAGTATTCACAGGATAATGATATTCAGTTTTTTTTTTGTTTGTTTGTTTTTTTTATCTAATGATAAAACTAATGATGTACTAACAGATATTTTCTGTATATAGTTCATTGCTCAAAGCCATAGACCTCCACAGTTGTCCAAAAACTATTAAAAGCACATTAGTAAGCCACACTGTTGCACTGGGTGACTGAGATTTTATTTTGAGACAATCCCACGTAAACTGTTCAGCTACTGTAAATACACTACATGCTATCACATCAAATAGTCCCAGCAAATGCACTTTTTACTCCTGTTTTTTAACCAGTGGACTTAGAGCAGAGTGCAACAGATAGGATAAGAATGTGCGAAAAGATGGGGAGATGGGCTACTACATTGTTTTGTTTTGTTTTGTTTTGTTTGTTTTTTGGGGGGGGGGGTGGATTTGTTGACAGATAGAAAAGTACAGGATAAAACCTGACTTAAATACAGAATAAAACTGAGATACCATTTAGTTCCTCAAACATGAAAATAAAAGCTTTCGGGTGCTTCACAATTGTAGGTGGTCCTCCAAGATAAGATTATCTGATCCCGTACCACCTACAGGTGTAATAACCCGAGATCAAACATATAATATGGATACGCTAGTTACACTGCATGCTACACTACCAACCTCAACTGCCTTGCCTCATCTGCTCACATAGATAGTGATCAGATCCAAGCCCCTTATGTACATTTTCCAGGAGAGCAGTGCAGTGATTGGTGAGGAGAAATCAGTGGGGGTGAGCTTTTCACTTCTCATCCCCAGTTCCCACTCAGCTGACTGCAGTGGGGTGTGTCTGCTGAGGGGTGAGAGGTGGGAGGACAGAGGGTGTCCCTAATACCAAGGGAAAAGCCCCTAATCCTCTGGTAAAGTGTCCCCATTGACTGTTAGGAGGGCCCCACTGGTCCACTTGCCCCCCAAAATAGCGTCTGGTGTTATTGTTGTTGTTCTCTGCTGTTATTCAACTCATAAACTCCCCTAGTAGACACACATGGAACAACACTACACTGCAAGCCCCTCATGTACTGAGACCTTCCTGGTTCACTCCAGCTGGGTAGAGCAAGCCCAGCCTAGACACACTCTAACGCTGTTCTTTGTTAGGGGGGGAAAAAGCTGATAAGCAGGATGACAATAAAGAGCCGTGTGCTGGCAGAGGCTGAGGGAGGCAGAGGGGGAGTGAGCCAGAAAGAATGAGTGGGAGGGAAACAGGGAGAGTGGGTGGGATAACATGAGAGGGGAGAAGGGTGGTGTGTGTGTGTGGGGTGGGTGACATATCCCACTCGAGTCATTTTCGCTAAAGTATTTGTTTCAGCTGCTATTTTCAGTTCAGCCCCTCTCCCCGCTTACCTCCCCAACCTTGGATATCAAGATCACACTCAAAGCCGCCGCCGCCGCCACCACCACCCCCCGACCACCCCACCACCACTACTACCCCTACCCCACCCCTCAGACTAAATGAAGGTGAGGAAGAAAAGGAAGGAGGCAGAGAGGGAGGGAGAAACCTCAGCTATTATGGTAAGTCAGGGTGCTCCTCCTGCACCCTCCCCATCCGAAGGTGCTTTCTGGGGCAGGGGCCAGCTTCTGTGAGGCAGCAGGGATTTACCCTCGTTGACACATTTTTAAAAAAAAGAGAGAGAGAGAGAGATAGAGAGGGGGACAGGGGAGGGAGAGAGGCAGCAGAGGGGATTTGGCGTGTGTCCTTTCTGCAGCGTGAAAGACTGCAAGACGCTCAGCGCTTTGTTTACTCACCACCGCAGAGTTAGATAGACCCCCACTCATTTCTTTCCTCCCACCATCCCTCTATCCGGTGCAGGCCATCGACCAGACAGCGGAAGGAGCTGTTGTATCCTCCAGTGCTAGCATCTCTTGATGTGCTCTGAGATATATATATATATATATATTTTACTCTGTTACCTGAGCCAATGGCATGTTGCTCTTTCCTCTGAGTGGGATGGATGCCCATGAGGTTAAGATAAGGACAGAGCTGACTGACTTGACTGACTGAATAGATGACTGGTTGGCTGTTGGCTGCTTGGCTCAGTGAGCTCAGGTTTCACTCCTCTTCATACAGAGGAGAGAAAGAAAGGGGGAAAGAAAGGAGAACATGGCTGTTGAAGAGGGTGCTGTCTTCCTAACACAAGTGAGTAGAGCAAATATTTGGATTCACTCTTACATTTTTAATGTGTCTTTTTATTCCTGAATACGTTTGATTTGTGTTGTGATATGGCGATGTGAGTGAGCTTATTGACTGTCTCAGAGGTTGATGTAGTGAATTCAGCAGTGCACCATACCACTAGAATGAAGTAGTCCTCTATCATGCATTATGACTGATCGGGTGTTAGGGTGTGTATGAACTTGGAAAGTCAGCTGATCTGCTGCACTCAGATGAACAGTGCTTGAAATGGGGAGTGTTTGATACTGCATTACAATAATATACAGGATTTTTTCAGCACACATTAGGATATTTGGTGCCTAGTCTGGTAGTTGCACCTGCATATCCAGAATGTACAGCGTGCATTCATGTTGTTTATATGATTTTACTTTAAGGGAATAGTTTGACATTTTGGGAAATGTGCTTATTTGTGTTCCCCAAACAAGATATAACATGATTGTTGAGCTGTAGAAGTGCTAATAGGCTTTCTTTTCTTTTTTCTTTTTCTTAATGCTAAGCTAAGCTTGCCAACTCCCAGCTCTAGCCTTATACTTTGCATACAGGCATGAGAGTTTTTACAATATCTAACTGTCAACAAGAAAGTGAATAAACTGTGTTCCCCAAAATGTCAATCATATTCCTTTAAGATAGAAGCAAGACTTTGAGGAATTCATCACCAGTAAGCTCTTAACACACTGAAGCATGCACTGCATATGTCTGGTAACTCTGTGTTCTATTAGAGACAGTGAAACATGTGAAAATACTGAGCTGAATCACAAACAAAGCTTGTGTAGAATTTGATGAATGCAGTATGAGTTTCTTTCTCAGTAAAGCTCTCATTCGGTGGAGATAGTTGTCTGTGAGAAACTTTTATTTATTTTTATCTTTTTAACTGTGAAAGACTTAATGGAACCAGAAAATATTTACCCACACACATTCATTCATTCATTCATTCATTTACTTCCTTACTCGCACTGTAATTCACAATCATTCCTCCAAGTGACCATTAGGAGGCAGGACACTGTCTACACATGGCACATTAAATCACTCGACTCCTGCTTGTAGTGCTCCTGAAACGTGTAGTGCTTCTCAATAGAGAGATGTATTAGAGTGATGTTGCTGCTTACGATAACAGCATATGATATTTACAGCCACAAGAACTGTGAAGCAGATGTTGATGCACTGAACACACAGAACATTTTGTACACTTGAAATCTGAGGAGGGTCTAAAATGTAAACACTCCTGTTATAGATTTCCATTCATTGTGTTGTCAATAACATGCTTTCCATCCATATCTCTCCAAAGCTTAATAATGATTTTCTGGCATGAGCATGTTGATAGTGAAATGGGGGCATTAATTCAGCGATAGCGTTTTCTATTTTTAGCCTCAAAAAGAAAGAGAGAAATCAGGATACTATGAGGGGCTGAGCAGGGCAGAGGACTGAGGAAGTATGAGAGTTGAAAGATGAGAGAAATGGATGCAGTTGTTGGTGGGGATGAGGCTCGTTGGCGGCGGCGGCTGTTGTGGCCCACCGCTGGACGCCCCTGGCTTTGTACTCATAGAGCTGTGGAGCGCTGAGTGTTTTGTGCTGTCAGGAGAGCAGGGGATAAAGTGGAACAATACAGTCGCTGCTGGTCTGGCTCTCCTCTTCTAAGCTCGCTCAGTAACCCCTAGAGTCTACAGTGATGACATCAACATGCCCTGTGCGTCTGTGTTTGTGTGTACATATTTTTACCTGCATGTGAACAATGCACAAAAGTGTGTGTACATGTGACATGTACGTACTCACGTATCCCCTTCTGATACGTAGCTGCAGTGCAAAACGCTGTGCAACTTTTCTGTATTCGTTACATGGTCGGGTGCCGAGTGCCAGGCTGACATCATTGCAGTCTGGCACCCCGGGGCTATCAGTCTTTATACAACTAATATCCTCTATCCATTTAGACTATCGCTGTGTTGATGTCATGAGGAGAAGAAGTGCCAAGTACAGATTCAGCAGAATGAAAACAAATGCTCTCCAGCTCCAAACTGTCATGAATCTCCATCTCCAGCCACCCAAAACCTGACTGCTCTGGCTCTATTTGAGATCATGACAGATTCCACATACTACATGTAGTATGTTGTATACTTTATCAAGGGTTTGCCCTCTGTTGATGTTGCAGGCTGAGCTTTAATGTGTAGCACATCCCCAACAATTTTCACGATAAGAAACAGATACAGTAATCTGATGAAACCTACATATTACAGCCCTTTAACTGGCAATACTTAGGCTTCACTGTGTATTTGAGTTTTTCCTCTCCCTATTAATGAGCATTTCAAGACACCAGTCAGTTACCAGAGGGCATTTTTAATTAGAACTGAGATGATTAATTGTCATTTTTTACAGCAACTTACCCAGAAATTAGCTGCATTTTTGACTTTGTGAGACTGTAATTGGGAATGATGGTGTAATTCACAGCTATTCCAGTTATCACTTGTATGTCAGATTTCTCTCTCCGTCTCTCTCTCTCTCTCTCATCCTCTCTCTTCTATCTAACATTAGATTAATGCTTTCCTTCAGGCTTAACCTAGTCTTTAATGGCCCCATTTTCTTTGAACCTCTGATCTGTGGAGGGCTTAATGATATTTCTCTTACTAATCTCTCGCCCTGTCCTCTGTAATGCTTCATTCACAAAGACTTCAAGATCCGTCATGTTGGACGTAGATGGGACGTGGATGGTGGGTTGGACATGTTGGTCACTGGTTTTCACTGCAGGCATTAAGGGATAAAATGACGAGAGCGCTGAATAGTGACTTATGGATGAAGACGACTTAATCTGTTGGCACTTTAGCTTGGGCAGATGTGGAAGGAGAAGCCAAGAGCACTGTGGAATATTTAAAAGATCATTGCCAAATGGTAACCTTTGAAAACTAAATGTGTACTTTAAAACCTTAAATTTAAAAATACTCTTAGACTTCTGCATTTTTAGAGATGCACTGTATCTTTCTCTAAAGTGATAGCATGTATGTAGGGGTTTCTGAAACATCTGCCAGCACAAACTAACCATCTCCATTAATACTAACATCTGTATTGGATATTATGTATGACTTATATAATGTATAATGGTGTAAATCACTGAGTGGTTGTAACGCATACTGCCTGTCCGCAGCAGAGTAACCCATGTGTTTTCATGTCAGAGGTTTTAGAGCAGGACCAGCATTTGGTGACACTCAACAAAGCCTGAGAGTCATGGTCGCACAGTCAGTCATGCTGTACGCGGCGTGGCACACACTGAGGACACATGCTGATTATGTAAGATACAGGACAACTGTTGGGATGTGTACCAGTGTGGAGGCATTTGCAGACACACACATGCGGCACAGATATTATATTACGTGGATATAACTTGACTTGAATAATTCATGATGAAGCTGGGACTGATGGTGACATTCTGAGTGAAACATTAGGGTCATCTCAAAGTTGGACTTTTGAGCATATGGAACACTTAAAAGCTACAATGTTGACCCAAGTGCAGGGAGGGGAGAATACAATAAGATAAATACCAGAAAAATCTGAAAGACATAAAAGATGAATACAAAAATGTAAAATGTGCATATAAAAGAAAATATATCCAGCACTACTGGATTTATTGGTGTGTTTTTGATTTGCATCGTCCCTTGATCCATCTAATTAGTTTGCTAACTGACATCCAGAATAATAAAAACATAGCGCAATCTGGTACATGAGCAAATGAGTTCTGCTACAGAGTGTCCATTTGCATATCTACACTGTTCCTAAAACTTTTTGTAGTTAGTCAACAGGAGATTCAGGCTGCTGTACTGGATGTTTATGAGTTTTCACAGTCAATGGCCTATTTCACTGCACAGTGCAGCTGCTTTCAGGGACTTGATTATTTACAGCAGCCTCCTTGCTTTTAACATGTTCCTTTAAACCTTTTACACTTTATAATGTCACCTCCATATGTCTACTTCTGAATGGTGGCGATTTACAGTATTTTCTGTAATGGTTCTTGACCCATGGTTCATATTTGTCGCTCAGTGATCGTGCTGGCTCAGGCTCTCTGATAGTCTGTCCTGTGACTTTTCTCAAGGCCACAAGAACAGAAATATCATTAGTAGTTCACTGCTATCAAACAGTCCTCTGGGAGTTGGGGGTTATGGAAAAAGGAAGAAGACATTTCTAGTGGTGAGCTGATTTCTTTTAGAGATACGAGCTTTAGCTTAATGGTCTCCCAGGAAATGACTTGGTTTCCAGTTAACATCAGTTCATCTGCCATTATTTTGTTTGTCTTCATATGTATGCATGAGCACACACAGACAAATATTTTCCTCTCACGGTTTTATACAGCATATCAGTGGAATAATCTGATGCTGAATGTCTCACATTTTGGCTTTGGGTCAGATCCCTCTGTGTTCGTCAGAGTTATTTCTGGAAAAGCACGGCCAAGGGGGAGGTGGAGAGCACAATGTTGGATAACTGCTCGTACCGGTCGGCCCTGCTGAGTTTATCCTAAGTGTCTCTGGACACAAGGCTAAATTTAGCAGGTCTGGGCTTTTGATAATTCAGGGGAATTTGGTTTTTGAGCCTCTATTATAGAACAGCACTTCACAGCTTCTCTCTCTCCTGCTCTCAGCAGCTCCAGTGCTGAGTTTTACAAAATGCTCTTTGCAAGGCTGCTACGAAGAAGGCAGAGAAAATGTGCAGAGTTTGCTGTGTGTCATTTTATGTCAAACCAAATGTCCTAGGAGCTAACATGAACACAGAAAAGAAACACAGCCTGCCTCTCTTCTTCTCTCTCTCCTCAGCTTTCTCCATCTCTTTTTCTTTGTGTACCCTCATCGTTCTTTCGATCTCTCCCCCTCCCTCTCTCCTCCTCTCACACACATGCACGCCACATTTGTTATAGGGGCAAAAGAATGCTTGCCTCATCATTTTATTTTGGTGTGCAAAGCCCTATTTCTGTAGTGAAATAAAGGACAGCCAAGCAGAATAGAGGATGCTCTGCTTCTTGTAGCACAGCGACGTAGACTCATAACCGCTTTGCTGGTGGATTCAGAAGAGATTTCTGTGGAAGAGAGGAGGTATCTGTAGCAGCTGTAAGGGCCACCCGGTCACTGAACTTCCTACCTTTGGGAATCAGAGACATTTGGATTTAACAAAGCTGAAATAACAGTTCGGTGGGATCTGATGGATGATGGAGGATGACTTAAATTGCTGGGATGATACACTGTGGCTCTGTTTGCTTTCTCATGGATTTACTTTTTCAGATGTTTGAGTTTTAGCTGACTTATAGCCTGGTTTTAATGGGACAATGGACTCACTGTGTGCGTCGATGTTGGCTTTGCTTTTACCCCCGTTAAGATGTGTTTCGGATGTCTGAGAAATTATGACAGAGTTCTACCTGGTACAGTAAAACTTGGGCATTTGTATGTGCTTTTGTTCTCCTGTGCGCATAATTGTAACAGTCTGATAATTTGATGCAGATAAGCATGTGGCCAGTGTCTGACCTGACATACTCACCTCCTCTGTCTTTCTCTCTCTGTCTTCTCTGCCTCTCTTTTGCTCTCCTTGTTTTCTCCTCTCCAGTCTGACAGTAATGCCAGTTACCTGCGAGCTGCCCGGGCAGGGAACCTTGAAAAGGTCCTTGACTACCTCAAGTCTGGGGTGGAAATCAACATTTGCAATCAGGTACATTTTCTGAGACTATTATTAAGAAACAATGCTTATGTGAATGTTTGTCCATCTTGGGGTTGAAGAAGAATATTAGGTTATTCTTTCCTACATACATAACATACTGCTGTATCAGCTAAATTCCAAATGAGCACCTCAAGGGCTCATGTCTAACTGTATAAGCAGAATTTAAATATTTTTAAATATTTTATGATTTTAACTCATCCCATTGAACACAATTCCTATTCTATGTCAAAGTATATTTTATTGCATGAACAACACTAACTCTGCTAAATATGTTTCTTTCTCAGAATGGTCTGAACGCTCTTCATCTAGCCTCCAAAGAGGGGCATGTAGAGGTTGTTGCTGAGCTGCTGAAGCTTGGAGCCACTGTGGATGCAGCCACAAAGGTAAGACCCACCCCGTCACCTATTGCAGCTCAGCTGATGTTACTGAGGACTATATTTGGATCCAGCTGAAAACATGGCTGCAGCGTAGGATTAAACAGCGTCCTGTTACAGTATGACTACTGCGAATGTACAACCTTCATTAGGGTTTAATATTGGATCAATATTTAATGATCCCTGTGGGGATCGCCACTGGAAATAGTGGAGAATTGAGGAAGCAAAATAAAATATATGTCAGATTGAAGCAAAATGAGTTCAGTATAATTTCACCAGCAGAATGTTAATTAATTGGAATTGTATGTAATAAAAAACAAGGTAGGTAGCTGTAGTGATATACTGTGTACAATATAATATCATATAGTAAAATATGTCAGGGGAGGGTTCTCCTCCTTTGAAACATCTTTACTCTGATGCTAAAAGGAGCTGAGAGGGAGAGCCACTGAAAACATGATCCAGATTTGCACCCAGAAGGCTTTCACTCCCATTTAGTCGTCTCGTTCAGCTCCTCCGCCACAGGCCACATGCCTGGTGCTGACATAAACACAGGACACAATGAAATATTCAAGATCAAGGAGAAAATCTCCCCAATTAAAGCATCTCTTTATTGTGACCCTGAGGGTGCTGAAGGATTAGCTTGAGATCTTGGGAATCCACTGCCTGCACCCTAATGGCTATCAATTTGTATTTTATGTCAGGGAGGCAGTGCTATGGTGGCTACCTAGATTTAGAAGCACAGAGTGTTTCAGTCAGGCTGTGTGGGTGTTTGATACTTAAGTTAATTGTGTATCCGCCCCTCTAATGTCGTGCTGCTCTTGTTGTGGGAGAATTAAACAGGAGGCCTTTTCCTCGGTTCATTAGCCCCTTAGCAGCTCTGTGACAAATGCTGCCCTTGTGAAGCTTACAGTGTTGAGACTGTCAAAGAGATGTTGATTTTCATCCTGGGGCTGTTTTACTGTATTGCACTAGATTTTGTGACGCTTTGACTGTTCAGTTTGAAACAGTCAGAGAGAGATGGTTTAACCTAATTGTTTAGTCTGAATAAGGTTTCACTGGACCACTAAGATGATGTGTTTATGATGTGTTAATGGTGCAAACCTATCTCTTAGAAGTTACTTTTATATACTTCTAATTTGTTTTGCCAGAGATGTTTTTGATGGAAATTGGAAATGGTTTTCCACCTTGAATTGCTAGAATTGCTACGGTTTTGTTCTAACAAGCAAGTCATTTTGAGGTTATTGGTGTGGGTGACGGGCATACTCAGCACAGATGGTGGTTTTGAATCAATGTTAATTAATTAATGTTTTGTCTTGTGCTCTAAAATGCTACTGACTTTTTCAGCATTTAATCGAGAATATGATCTTTCTCTAACTTTAAACACTAAAGTACTTTCTGTGCCTAAATATAACCATGTAAAAGTTTAATCATGCTTTAGATGCTTTGAGCAGATATGGTTTTACAAGAGTGGATATTGTTTGGAAAACAAATGAAACATGTCGCTAGTGAGCACTTTGCAAATTACCGTGTGGATTATCGTGCTGTGCTGGTGTTTAGAGGTTTAATGGTGCAAAAGAATGCAGTCAGCATCTCAACAACGCTAAACATGCTAGTGCCAAAAATTACATAAGAGTCGAATTAACAATGCTCTTACAAAAATCTGAAACTTTTAAGCTTCATGAAGGTAGTATATTGTATATTGCAGAGCTGTTGCATTAGACTTCACTATATTGCACTGGTGTTCATGATGTTGTGTCCACCCCCCTGAAGAGAAAGATGCATGTATCCTAGTGTTTCCCTAAATATTTATTATTAAAGGCTCAGATGAGTGGAATTTTTACAAACCAAAATACAGCACAATAAAGTTACTGTGGAAACAGTCCAATGAATATTATCGTGTAAGTATGTGTGTCTGCACAGTGGCCTGTAAGTGTTTAACATAAAGCATAATCTGTGTTGATAGCCTGTCAACTGTGATTAAGTAAGGGTATTTCAGTCTATGATTCAGATTACAAACTAATATTAGAATTGGCCTAAGTGTCTTGAGACAGTTGTGTCTCTCTCTTTATTAATCTGTTGTGGCCTCAGCAGACATAGCTGTAGTTTACAGTACATGTGACAGGTGATCACTATTGCGCAATAGCACTTAGCCCAGTATCACACGACCAGGAGGGAGGCTGGGGGTTAACTCTGCCTTCACAATGACCTGTACAGGTTCATAAAAAGCCTCCTGTTATCCTGCCTTTATTTATGGCAGATCTCAGTTATGTGTGGGACGTAGGGCATCGGAAGTGACACATTGTTGGCAGTGCAGGCAGGGTGGTGGGGAACCTGAGCCGTACAAAAGTGTGGCTGGTGTGAGGGGATTCACGGGGGGCAAATGGATTTATACAGACTTTAAGGACAAACAGTCACACACACACACGCAAAAGCAGTGTGCTGGGACAGGTGGGACAGAGCTTAATGCACATTCCTGTGGTTGTTCCAATGTAATCCAGAAAGGAAACACCGCTCTGCACATAGCCTCGCTGGCTGGCCAAACGGAAGTCGTCAAAGAGCTGGTCACCAATGGAGCCAATGTCAACGCACAATCTCAGGTGGGTTACACTCAACATGCATAACATTAATGTTAAAACGACAGTAAGGTCCTGTTGGTCTACATTTAGGATGTGAAGCAACTTAATGCAATTGCACTCCAGTGATGCACACATTTGTTTGGTTGATAATGTATCATGAAGTCAATGACATTGAGGGAATCACTCGGTGCAAACATCCTGGCTGACAGAATCTGGCATCACGCCAACTAGGCCTCTGCCTCTCACGGAAACTGCTGTCTTTGCATGTTGCATTTAACTCTATCAGATCAAGGTGAGAGGAAAGATTTCAAACACCTCATTTCTCTCTGGTCTTATCAAACCCTGAAAAAGCCACTAGAGATGTAACAGCAAGACGGAAGTCTAAGATTTTACCTGAACATTTTGTTTTGTCGATGAAATTTTTTTGTCTTGGTAATCGTTCTCAAGATGCCCATTGATATCATTTGATAGTGTGAGTATCACTGGAGGAAAAAGCCTGCACTGTTCAGATAATGAAAAACACATCCAAAATCAAATTTAAAGGAACTGAGTACATGAAAATATCAGTCCATTTTTAGTAAGTACCAGTAAAGTTTGCCTCTTTTAACGTGTCTTTGAATGTGCCATGTTTGTTGTGTGCAGAATGGCTTCACTCCTCTGTACATGGCAGCCCAGGAGAATCACCTGGAGGTGGTGCGGTTCCTTTTGGAGAACAGCGCTAGCCAGAGTATGGCCACTGAGGTACTGTACATGTGTGTGTGGGTGTGTGTGTGTGTGCTCATATGTGTATGTGTGCCAGTCCTGTGTCCACCTCTCTATAATCATATTGTGTCCATGCATTTTATCTGCCTCAGTCATGTGTAGTCTTTACATCTGTTGTACTAACCACCTTCATCTCCTCTCCCCCTCTGTTTCCTTCCCACCCTCCCTTTGTCATCCCGACCCCAATCTCTCTGCATCTGCCTGAGTCTCCATCTGTTCTTTTGTCTCTCTGTCCTGTCTTTACTCCCCTGTCTCTGTCTTTTTCTCATCCTTCCTGTCTCACATTCTCTCTCTGTTTACCTCTCTGTCCTTTCACCTTCCTCCTGCCGCCTCCCCCTCTCCTCCCTCCCTCCCCATCTCTTTCATGAGGGACTAGGCAGAGCTTCATTGATTGGTAGTGTATGGTGGTGGTGGAGGCAGAGTGACCTTGAGCGGGTCACGCGTGAGGTCTGCTCCGCTCGCTGCCTCTCCTCCACGGCTGCTGCCGCCGTTACTGCTCTGATTTACGCTGCTCAGCCCGTGGAACCCATACACACACATAATTACCAGTAACCGCACGTATACACACACAAGCACGTGCACATATGGAGACAAAAAGCTGATGAGGCTAATGGAATACCTAAGCCAGTCCACAGTCCATTGGTTTATATCTATGGACTACATGGTAGAACAGGTTACGCCCTTCAGGACATGCATACACATACACATAGGATATGTTTGCACACACACACACAGATCTGCACATAGATCCAGTACTCACAGGAACATGATATATAAATGCAAGCGCATACGTATATACACAAATAATTGTGCTTCACACACATATTCAGATATACAGTATGCAGAAACACACAGCTATAACAGGGAGCTTTCAGTTGAATTATGCATCATGAGGGTAATGTGTGTGGGAGATAAATGGAGACCTTTTTCCCCACATCCTCTTCTTATGTAACTTACATTAGCGTCCTATATGGAGAGGAGGGTTGGAAACATGGCTGGTTAAACTCCTAATACGTCTTGAGGTTGAAATCCCAGAGAATTATGTGAAACTGAAACAAGAGAATTAACTATAGTGACATGAATATTAAAATGTCACCTCTAGTTACAATCATAAAGTAATCTCTGACTTGTTTAAAAGAAGTGTTTGCAGACTTTATGGAGAATAATAAAACATATACAAACATACAAACTTACTGTTACCTTTGTGTTTCTTGGTATTTATACTTAACAAAATCAAGTTTCTATCTAGTTCTCCTACTGAAGTACACTACAAAGAGGATTAGTCCCTGTAAGTCCCTTAAATCACTGGAACACCTGCATTATGTCTTGCTTATAAACTTACAGGATTCAGATGTCTTGCATCGCTTTCCTCTACACAAATGTAAAAGCCAAATGTAATACTGGGGCACCACCTCTTCATAACCTGCGCTTTACCTGCTCATATCATCCATCCAGTCACACCTACCATCCTGTAATAGTTCCATCATCAATGATGCACTGCAGGGCTCATCCAGCATCAATGACTCCTCTGTCCCCCCTTCACATGCAGGATGGCTTCACCCCTCTGGCGGTGGCCCTCCAGCAGGGCCATGACCAGGTGGTCTCCCTGCTACTGGAGAACGATACAAAGGGCAAGGTACGCCTGCCTGCCCTGCACATCGCCGCCCGCAAGGATGACACCAAGGCCGCGGCCCTGCTTCTGCAGAACGACCACAACGCGGATGTTGAGTCCAAGGTGAGTGGCGATGTCAGACTATGTCTGTCTCTGCAGGTGGATCTTCAGTTGGTTGCTTTATTTTTTTTATCTCTTTGATTCTTTGATTGTTTAATTGTTTCTTTGATTATTGAGGTATTTGGGTTTTTATTTGTCAGTTTATGTTTCTAGCTGCCTTCCTCTCCTCCTCTCTTGGTTGAATTTGTTTTTGATGCTTTCTTTGGCAGAAAGGGGTGAGGAGCAGAAGTACAATTTGTCTGTATATATTTAAACACATTACTGAACATAGTAGTTTGTGAATGCACCGTTTGGTCATGCTGGAGAGATTTTAAGTTTGACAGTATCTTTCTAAAACTTAAAATCTTACCCTAACTAAATCGTAAATAACAACAGTGAGTGTTTTTATGTCCACAACTTTTTTCCGTAAATGGTTTTGTACTGAGCTCCTCCTCCCCTATCTCTGCTCCTCCACTTCATGTTAGTGGAGGCCCTTCTCTGTTTTTTTCTCACTAACTGCCAATTCTCTCCTCTTTTGGCTGACTTTGTAGATGATGGTGAATAGAACAACAGAGGTACACCTCTACTCTGTATATTATGTAGTCTCTCCATCGCAGCTCATAAAAACTCAGAAAAAAAAAACACACTTCAGTGCCCCTGACTTGATGCAGTAGTGTTTCTGCAGCCCTTTGTCACTTCCCCTTTTCCATTTTAACTCAATCTCGTCTTCCTCCTCTTCATCGCTTCATCCATGTAGTAGATACCTCTAGTCATAGAGAAAGTCAGAGTAGCGCATGTTTCACTAATACTGATTTAGTTAATCCTGAGGCTGGAGGCTTGGGTATCAAGGTTTTCCTTGATTCTAATGGTTTCATGGTGTCCAAAGCTTAAGCTTCGGCTGTTATTTTTGGCAAATTCTTTGTGAGCGTTGACAAAATGTTGTCCCGATGTGTCCTGACACAGTCCGTCCATGAAACTGATTAACATGATAACCAGTGTTAGCATGAAAAGTGGTTATCATTCATTGAAAAGCAGCAGTTTGTCCATAACCTGCATGGCAACCAAATCCCCATTAAGCTGTAAAGGAACCCAGCCCTCACCCTCAACAGCTAGCTAGTTTAATTAGTTTACTAGTCTGTCCCTTATTGATTTTTTAGTACACCCAATCCTCAACCCTTGCACCTAAAGCATTTTGCATGGGACCAAAACAGCAAGCTAACTCGACTCTGCTTCTATGGTAACAAGGATCCCTTCGTCACACCAAAGCCAGGTGGCCACCTTCTGGGTGTGCCTGTTTTGGTTGGCATTTTTCTCTGGCTTTGGCAGGCTGGCCAGATATCTCATATGACTCATCCAAAATGGCTTTTGTTGATCTGAGGCTCATGCTTTGTGGTGAACAAATCTGCATAGAAAAAGCACCTGAGATTACCTACCGTATGTCCACAGATTGACTACAAGAAGGCAGATTTTTGTGGCTTATTTTAATTTTTGGTTACCTTACGTTTCTAATATGATTGTGAAGTGTAGAAATATGTAGTTGTAGTCGTGGGGGTGGGGGACTCCAGATATCAGCCAATATGTAGATACAAAAGTCTGAGACACCTGCTTCCCGCTTGATTATTGGTTATTTGAAATAGGGATTCGAGTGATTAGATAGCTTAATGTGAGATTCCCTCACTCATTGGACAGATTGTTTCCAGTGTCCTCTTGTTGCTTTGACAGCTGTTGCTCACTAAGCCAGGGGTTTTGCTGGGAAATTACTCTCATTTAAGATGTTAACAAATGGACATTTGGTTCATTTGCAGGACATTTTTTTGAACACTTTAAGCATCAGGATGTTGTAAATTAGATTTATAGTTATTAACTCTAAATTATGAAAACACATAGAAGCCCACACTGAAATTAAACCCCTCCTAGTTGTCCACATACTATTGGCCCCATGTTTGATGCTTCAACAAAAGGACTTTTTCTACTACTGTGAGAAAAGTCAGGTGTTAGTGTAACAGTGTATAGTAAAACGTGTCCTTGTCTGATGGAGTGTTATTGTACGTCAACCACAGGCCTTTGTAGACTGCAATGAATACTCAAGGTCTCTAGCTAAATAGAATATGAGTGGTGTGTTTCACTGTTTGTAATGTAGTGTGTGTGCTTGTCTGTTTGCATGTGCGTGTGGTCCGGCTTTCTTCGATCCTCAGAGTGGTTTCACCCCCCTCCACATCGCCGCTCACTATGGCAACATTAATGTGGCCACGCTTCTGCTGAACAGAGGGGCTGCCGTGGACTTTATGGCTCGGGTGAGTTTACCCTGCCCTCTGCTGTTTGGGAGGGGTATTAGCAAGATTAAAGGTAAACAAGAGTGAATGTTCATATGGTATAATGTTACATACGCCAAGACAATGATCCTAAACAGCTTGTGACACATTGGTTTGCGTGACTGTGACTTGAGCAGTCCCTCAATCACCAAAAGTGTATAAATGTTATTGACAGAGGACATTTTCACTTGTCATAGTAGGAATAGCACAGGTGTTACTGATGACATTAACTATGTGTCAGAAGTGTCTCAGTAAGCCATGACAGTGTGACAGTGATCCAGCATGCACATTATCAGGACCCTGAAAATGAAGCAGCTCAGTGGAATTCAGCCACCATTCATTTTATTATTTACACCTGTGCTTCTTCTACTGTGACATGTCTCCTGTGATAAACAAAGCCCATTTATGAATGCCCAGTCACACTGCAGTTTGTGTTTACTATCCTCAACCTGAGGACACACATGTAAATATTGGATGTGTGCAGAACTATCATTAATAGCAGACTTGGCATTTAGAGGTGAAGGCACCTGCTGCTGCTGCAGCGGGGTAAAATGATGTGAAACCAGAACCCTGCAAATGAACTGTTAAGCTCTCTAATTTTCTTTTGCATCTGTTGGGACTCTTCACCTTTAAAAAAAACATAATAACCTAGTAGGAACACTGTAAACAATCAAAATTAAAACATGTTGCACAACTCTTCTCAAGTACATTACACGGTGTGAAAAAGAGAATCAGTTGCAGCATATTTCATAAAAAAGAGTCTCTGTGATTTAGAGATGTTGTTCCTTTAGAGGGAAGCTTTCTGGATTTTTGAAATGCATAATTCAAGAGGACCCAGATAGTGCACTGGATTCTGTTCTCAAAGAACAGGAGTTTTTTTAGGACAATAGAAAATTTGTTGAAGGATTCAACCTTCTGCCGTCTTCATAAATACAAAGACATGGAACAGATTTCATATAATGTATTTTTGACAGTAAGGTTGAAAACAGTGAGGTTGAAAGAGTACAGAATTTGAGAGATGACAGTAACACTGTTAGTATTTATGCTGATCGACTAGTCAAGATAGCTGAAAATGTTTTTAGAGGTGTTGAGGCTCACAATGGTCTACTGTGGTCTAGTGTGGGTGCCAATTGAAAATGTAAAAATACAATTAAAAATGTTTTTGTTGCCACATTAGACATTAGTTAACCAGAGTCATCAGTGGCTTTTAATTATATCTAGCTAGTGTGTGAAGGAGTGTTGGTGTTTGTCCTGCTTTTTGACACTGATTACAAGTTGGGTCCACGAAGATGCTACAGCAGCGGAGATGATGGGATTAAACAGTGGAGCTGTTTCACAGCTGTTTGCTTGATAATAAAAGACTATTTACCCTTAATAAGGAGTGCGTAGAGTTTATGTTAGAGTGCTGCAATCTGCAAGATTACATGTGTTCTAATATATCTAATGAATTAATTTAATTATAGGCGTTTTAAATGGGCATGCATAATGTTAGCTCTTATGTAAATAATAAACCATTACATCTGATTTGACAACTGACTCTTAACACCCATTTCTTTTTCTTTGCTCAGAATGACATCACACCACTTCACGTGGCTGCAAAAAGGGGCAACAGCAACATGGTCAAGCTGCTCCTGGACAGAGGGTCCAAAATTGATGCAAAGACCAAGGTGAGATATTGGATCCAAGTCTCTGCAGAAAACTGTAAGACATTCAGAAATAAAGCACATGAGGCTGAATTTTGCTGAAGCTTATCAGGTGGACTTTTCTGGTTTCCACGCATGTATGAAAATGGTACTCATTCCTCAGTATGTATAGGTGTTGTAATCAGTAAACTGTAAAGTTTATTGTGAGAAAAACTCAACCACAAAATGGTGATGTTTGTTGATGTTTCCTCACTGTGTGAGATCAGTATCTCAATTTTGTAAGAGTTAGAATTATATTTTTTCATTCAGTGACTTACTAACTCTTACTCTCATTTACTACGTGAACCACCTACCCATATGCAGCTACACTGCAAACCTCATTATTTGAATTCTCTTTTACATCCAACATGTTTAATATATACAGAAAAGGCAGCGAATGGGATTTTTAGTTTCCCATCATTTATTTACACATTTGCTCTCTATCTTCTTTTTCAGGACGGTCTGACACCGCTTCACTGTGGGGCGAGGAGCGGACACGAGCAGGTGGTAGAAATCCTACTAGACCGAGGAGCACCTATCCTATCCAAGACCAAGGTAGCTACTGGGAGAATCCATTCAGGAGAGGCTGCTTTATTCAGAATAGGAAAGGAAAGGTCACAAACACATGTTTTTTTGTTTGTTTGTTTCCACTGGCTGTTATAAAACAGAATAACTCACATTTCACTCAAAATAGGGTACACTTTGTTAATAACACTCTGCATATACAGTTGCTTGCAGAAACCAGATCTCCTAAGCACACAGAGCTTTTGAAAATCTGTCATCCAATCAGATAGCAGGTCTGTTGTTGTTGCTGTAGTGTTGTCGCATTGTCTCCATAACGTCTGTGCGACCTCTCCAAAACAGCCTGTCTCCGCTGCGTAGCCGTACAGTTTGACCACGCAGGACGACCAGTGTAACAAAATAGACATTGTTGTAATGACCTCGTTATAACAATGCTTCTGTAACCTTCTCAACAACTTCCTTCACAGTCCTTCTGTGCAGCACATGGCCACGCCCTAACTTACTGTGTCTGTCTGTCCATCTGTCTATGTGTCCGTCTGCGTGTGTGTTTGTCTCTCTCTCTTTGTTTCGCTCTCTGTCTGTCTCTCTCTCTCTCTCTCTCTCCCCTTCTCTCTCTCTTTCTTTACCTCTCTCCCCCCACCCACACTATAGAACGGCCTGTCACCGCTCCACATGGCCACTCAGGGGGACCACCTGAACTGCGTCCAGCTTCTGCTCCAGCATGACGTGCCAGTGGACGACGTCACCAATGACTACCTGACAGCGTTGCACGTCGCTGCACACTGCGGTCACTACAAGGTGGCGAAGCTCATCGTGGACAAGAAGGCCAACCCGAATGCCAAGGCCCTGGTAGGGATAAAGGGGTTAACCCGGTGGGAGGGATACAGGGGCTGAAAGTGAAAAGTGACATACAGGCTTTTGAAGGCAAATAACTGGACTAATAGTTATATCATTAGCCGCTAGTCTTATTTTTATGTTGTATGTGTCATTTTTGAGAATTGTGGAATTGTGTGATGGTGCAAATCTTATATTCCAAAGTCTAGAGTTGATTGAGCTAACATAGAGGGATATAAAAGGGATTCAGTGGAGTAAGAAAAATTTGAAAATGTTTCCTCCTCACTCTTGTAGTTTGCAACTGACATTTTCTGTACTGCTCATTAATTTCCTGGCAGATCATTTGCTTCAACCTATTAATCTAATAAAAGCGGTCACACAGTCACAGCGACTATGGAGAGCTCATCCCTTATTATTCATGTAGATACTAGTTGGCGCTTTACACTGAGATTTTTACTTCTTCTTTTTCTGTGTGTGTGCAGAACGGTTTCACTCCACTTCACATCGCCTGCAAGAAGAACAGAGTCAAAGTGATGGAGCTGTTGCTTAAACATGGAGCATCTATCCAGGCTGTCACTGAGGTACTACACCAGACTGGACCCCATTTATTCTATTCTGCTTAACTCTTTAGGTCTTGGCACCAGAAGAGTTTTCTTTAAAAAGTACTGATCTTTAAGTATTCTGAGCTGCACCATTTAACACACACTGTTTTAATGGGGCTTGTGCAAGTTTGGATGTGATGTCACTTCTACATTAATTCAGAGAGAGAAAATTCACAACTTCACTGAGGTTATATATTTAATGGTTCGTGGTAATGATGATCTCTGTTTCCTTGCAGTCTGGCCTGACACCCATCCATGTTGCAGCCTTCATGGGCCATGAGAACATTGTTCACGCATTGACACACCACGGAGCATCACCCAACACCACCAACGTGGTGAGTGGATCATTTGTAATGCAGTTAAATGTTAGGAGTAATTGCTATTTCAAAGTATATATATCTCACATCATTGCATATGGAAAGCTCCCACTGACAACCATTTCTGTGTGTTTTCCAGCGTGGTGAGACAGCGCTCCACATGGCAGCCAGGGCAGGGCAGGCAGACGTAGTCCGATACCTGCTCAAGAACGGAGCCAAGGTGGAGACCAAGTCCAAGGTTAGAACGCGGAGCCTTTATCAATCACTGTCGGAGAGAAAAAACAAAAAAACGATTTTAAAAAAGTCACTTTTTCCTTCTGTGCAGGATGACCAGACAGCGTTGCACATCTCCAGTCGGCTGGGGAAAGCCGACATTGTCCAACAGCTGCTGCAATGCGGTGCCTCTGCCAACGCTGCCACCACCTCAGGCTACACCCCCCTTCACCTGGCTGCCCGCGAAGGACACCAAGATGTTGCGGCCATGCTGCTGGAAAATGGAGCTTCACTCTCCTCCTCAACCAAGGTAAGTCTGGTGGAGGATGTAATGGAGTTGAACATTTGTCTTTTTTTTCTTTCTTTCTTTCTTTTTTAATATGATAGCACATACACCTAAACACAGACGTTCACATCAGTACAGATCACTTGTGGCACTTTCAGTGCCACATATCTCCACTAGTGGGCACCAGTCTCTGTTTTTAATAACCTCCATGGTGCTTGTCTTATCATGTTTATTAGTCAGAGTTTGTTGCTCCTGACATACGCTGTCCTCACAACAAAAGCATCCATAGTCTCCAGGTATCAGACCCCTAATCTTGTGAACTTCTGTCACATGAATCATGTCAATTTTACAGCATTTTACATTCAGGTCAGTGGTAGTATTAGTGTTGACACAGTGATTTAAGACACTTACTTTTACCCCAGGAGTAAAATTAAAAGGCTTTTCTTTTCATCCAGGCAGTCAACCATGAATGGATATTGTCAATTCTTTCTAACTAACTGCACAGATCAAGGTCAGAAAGATGTAGAACAGACTTTATGGAACTGGTATGTGCATGTGTGTGATATGTTGCTGGGGGCAAGGTGACCTCTCTCAGTGGAACAGATTAATGAAGGGTAAACCCTATGGTGCCATTGCTCTCTCACACACACACATGCACAGACACACACACACACACACAGCATCTTTTGGGACATCACCTGAGTCAGCTGTTCAAGGAAATGATGTCATTCCAGCCAGGGAACAGGGGCAATGGGAAATGGTGGATGAGAACCATGAATTGACCTATTTGCAATGTTTATGTAACAAATATATCATTACAATGACTTTATTTGAAAACATTAAAACCTAGCGAATCTATCCAGCAATCTGTCTTTGCTACAAAATGATCATTTACTGTATAAACTGTACGAGAACCGATTGTAAACAGTCACACAAAATGAGGTCAAGTGTTTCAGAGCGTGGAATGAGAATCTGTGGGAGTCCCACATTCCTCTGGAAAATATGACCTAATGTCTTTAAATATCTTCATATACACACAGGATAAAAGCCAAGATTAACATGATCACATTATGCAACATCCATTTATAGATCTGGGGTACATAAGGAATTAAAGGCCTTTGGTTTAGTTTCTCAGGGTATCACATACCTTAAAACAATCTTATGCCATACAAGTCATACATCAACAATACTCATTTATCAGTCATCATTCATTTTATTGTAGGTAATTAAGTGACTTTATGATAGATGAAAATAAAACCTAAATTTAAAATTTCAGATGAAACTATTTCAGATGTTTATTTTTTTAATTCTTAAAGTAAAAAATGGGTACTGTGGCATTGCATGAATAATTCAGATTCCTTTACAACTGTGTGAGAAAACTGTGCTGTTATGAAGAGGAGCTTGCCAGCAAGGGCTGACCTAAAACTGCAAATATTCACTTCCTGTCTGAATACCCGTCTCCTCTACTCCTCTTTATTCTTTCCACGCCCTCCATCTTTCCACTGCTGATGTATGTTATTTATTCTGTTCAACAGAAAGGGTTCAGTCCCCTGCATGTGGCAGCAAAATATGGCAAGATGGAGGTGGCCAGTCTCCTCCTACAGAAGAGGGCTGCACCTGATGCTGCTGGAAAGGTGAGATGTCTTTAAAAAAAAAAAAAAAAAAAAAAAAAAAGCAGGAGAGGCCTGGTTCACAGCACACTTCAGGGAGTGAATCTTAATCTTGGCTAACATAAAAGGGTGTTTTCAGATGTGTTGCTGCTGGAAAACATTAGCTGTCCGAGGAGGGAGGGGCTTGGCACAGAAGTCACTGTGCATCTATATTAGGCTGCGCAGAGAAAAATGAAAGGAAACAGGAGCATAACGTCAAATCATCATCACAAACAGCTAGCAGCAAGGTGTGTCAGGATCAGAGCCATAGATTTAAATTAATCCTTAAAAGTTCCTGTGATCATTAAAGAGAAGTTAGAAATAGCCAATAGAATTATTAACAGCTGCATGTAGACCATAACTTTATATAACAAAACATAAAATATCAAGAAATAATTGATACATATGCAGCGGTTATCCTGAAGCTTTGAAAAGATTTTAATTGTGGACAACTTTTCTGGTGAGATCTGGCCAACAAAGGGCCAAAATCAGGAAGTCATTCAGATTCTGTGTCCATTTATCATTCAGCAAGTCTTCTGTCGCCTGCCCTTATCCAACCTGTCTCTAAGAGATTAAACAGAGCTCTTTTTGAGTTGTATTGGACACAGGGGTCAGTGGGGGGTGGTTGTGAGGAGGAGTGGCAAGTTTAGGACTGATCCCAGGACATAACACAGCCAACAGATGCTTTTCCTGCTGCAAAAACCTTCTGGGTAGATTTGCTTTTATTCCCCTGATGACATGTACTCATTCCACCTCCATATGCACCTTTGTATACACGTGCACACACACACACTCGTACGCATACACATATTGACACACTTACTAAGCACAGGCCTACTGGCACTGATTATAATGTTAGCTAGCTGTGTGTGTGTGTGTGTGTGTGTGTGTGTGTGTGCGTGCGTGTGTGTGTGCTACCATCTGAGAGCATTTAACATAATGGCAGTCAGGTATGATAATGAAGCTTCCACATTGCTTGGTGGTGTCATGCTAAAATCAGTCCCATTGTAATCCTGAGTCTAAACATGAAGCAAAATAAGGCCTTTTATTGCATTTTAATGACACTCATTTGCTTAAGAGATGAGAAAAAATATAAAGACAAAGACACTTATTTGGTTTCCTCACATTTTGACCAAAAAACCTTTTGACCCAAAATGTGATAGTTGTAACTACACATCGTAACAGCCCATGAGATTATCAGGATGTATTCTGGACACTTTTTTCTGAGTAATTTCAAGTGTTTGTTGAATGAGTGGGACATTCCAGCGGCTCACTGAGCATCCTGGTGACTCAGTCCTGGTTGCTGAGTGGGATATAAGTCGTGTATTGTGTGCTGGGAATACTTTGGGTGTAGCTCAGAAGCATAAGGTGCCATTATTTAACTCTCAGTTTACCATTGCTATAAGAAAATGCCGTAAAGTGATGATAATGGAAATATGATGTTTAAAGGCCTCCTCCTCTTAAAAATGTGTAGACACTGCTCTTTGATGATTGAGCTTTGCTGTGCAGAGTGATGTATGTGCAGAGTTTTACACTAGAGGGCTGTTTTCACTTTCATCTGCTGAAGGAGGAATGCTTCTCACCTTATGTCTGAGTTTAAGACCAACTAGACCATGATTTTGTGACATTTAAAAACAAGTGTGTTTAAGTGCGATGTGGAAACTTAAAACCACCAGTGCATACACACACAGAATGGCTTTTTGGGTAAAATAGGAGACATCTTGTGTCAAGAAGTTAAACTTTTGAAATGAAAACTATTTGCATATTTGTAGATTCTGGATTTTTCAGTGAGGGAAAAGGAGTAGATGTAATTTATACATTTTCAACAAAGGTTTCTGATCTTTTTTGGGTAGACACATTAATATCGTAAAACATTTCATTTTTACATCTGAAAACACTGCAGGGGATCTTTACACCAAAATGCTGCTACTGCTGCTGCTAGCACTCTAATATTACTACTACTACTCCTACTGCTGAAAAAATAATTCATAAAGTGTCACGTTATTGCTGTCCTTTGAAAACCATGTATCTCCTATTTTGGTGCTTTTTTCCAAATTAAATGAAGGAGGGGCTGATTATGGGCTGAAACATTCTCCTACTTAAGCTAAATAATCCATTTAAAAAACATTTGGTGACATTTTAGAGATACGTTTCACTTGACAACAAGGACATGCTCGCCTCTGTGTCTTTTGATAACGCCTCCCTCCCCTAGCTTCTTTTTCCAGATTCCAGATGAAGTTGTTGCTCTAAACTGTCTCCTGTACTAAATATCTTCCATCAGTATGATGTCCATCTCCCTTCATGTCACCACATTCTGTTTGTTTGGTTCTTTCATTCTGCTTATCAGCGTGTTTGTGCTTGTATGAATCAGTGACCTTTTAACTTGGTGTTGTGTTGCATGCCTGTGTTTGTGTGTGTGTGTGTGTGTGTGTGTGTGTGTGTGTGTGTGTGTGTGTGTGTGTGTGTGTGGATGTGTCTCTGCATTTGTGTGTGTGTGTGTTGGTGTTTTAGAGTGGGCTAACTCCACTGCATGTAGCCGCTCACTACGATAATCAGAGAGTGGCACTGCTGCTGCTGGATCAGGGAGCTTCCCCACATGCTGCTGCCAAGGTATCCACACAAACACACAGCAACACGCATACTAAGATGAACCCACCTGGCTTATGCTCTCAGTGCCATCTCAGACCATTAACAGTTTTTTTTATGTAATGTACATGTGTACGTATGACGATCTAACACTACTCTACTCACCCATTTTGTCCCATTCTATCTCTGTCTAGTCTCTGACCTTGTGAGTGAATGTGCGGCTTTTTCCTTGAGCTCAGCAAAGTCTTTGAAATCACTCGACTAGCCAGAATTTAGCTTATGCTGTCAGCATATTGGGTTTGGTGGTTTACAGGATGCTATATTTCATAATTCTCATAAAACAAAACTGGAGAGAACATGTGAATGGTACTGGTGATGTGTTCTACATGCTGTAAATTACTCCAGAGTCAGTCAGTACCTCAAACCACCCACTTTTGTGAAGTCTGTCCCAGAGCTATAAATTTTGTGTGTTCCCAATAAAAAAAAGGACTGTAGTTACTGCTCTTGTTGAAATGTCTGACACAGACAAACACACATCGTCGCTGACATATGGTCAAGTTGTGGTTCGTCTCCTGCTAGGCTTTGGTAGTCTGTCCAAACCACAGAGTAAGTATGAGCAGAATGGCAGAACTAGCAAACAAAACATGGCAGAAAATGCCTGTTTTGGCTGTCGACTGACATTCAAGACAGAGGAGACCAAAGCTTGATAGACTAATTTATCTTTGCGTGCTTAATCTGTATCTGTCTCTATTTATTCCTTTACTTTTCCTGTGTCCCTCCCACACTCTTAGTCATTCCTCACTGCCTCCTTTGCTCTCAGTTTCTTCCTCTATAAATTGTTTTTCATTTGGCTGGATACCAAAGTTGGTGTGTTTGGTCTAATTTAAGTGCATTTGGAAAGAGATCAGTCTGTGTGTACTAGAGGAGCTGTCCAGAAGCATTAGCACACACAAATGTGAGCAGTGAAAAATCTCAGAGTTGCATAAAACATGGTGCATGGTCACATCTCTGTACTCAGATGGGAGGCTCCGAAATTGTCTCAGGAATAAACTAGGAGATGGTTTGGAAGTTTGGAAGTAACGTGACTTCCATTGTGTAGCTCAAATTCAACAAACACAGTGACAGTAGTGTAGTGACACAGAGACCCTAGAAACATATGCAACTATTTCCTTTTCCATACTCACCTCATGCTTTTACTCATTCTCATTTAAGCTGGAATCACCCCCCTCTGTGGACCTCGGTGCTTCCCATAGGGTCAAATAAAGCCCACCTGCAGCTCATTTTTTACAGGGAAATGAATTTAAATGCTGTCTTAAGCTGTCCGTGAGGAATGTTAGAATAGTGACTTTTTTCCTTTTCAGCTGCTGTCTCTTCACTCTATCCCTTGCTCTCTTGTTGCTCTCTCTTTTTTTTACTATTGTATATATGTTCAGCCAGCTGAGGGAAACCTTTTGTCTGAGGTCTCAGATGCTCACTCAGGTTCATTACTTTGCATAGTGTCAGGTTCCTGATTCAGGTTTGGGTCCTTATAGTCCAGTTTCTGTCTTGTTGTCATATCAGATTTATTGGATATAGTGAAAACGACAGCCTGATTTAACCACAGTGTCCACCCCATAGCTCTGTTTACATAGTAGTCTATAATGTATGATGTGAATTCCATTTTAATCCAGAATGGAATAAAAACTAGTACATTATAGAGGAAGACGCCCAATGAAAACATTCCTTCATTTATGCAACACTGAGCATAACCAGTATCTCTCAGTACAATAAAATAATATCCCATTCCCCAGAGCCAAAGTAGAGCTTTATCTGATCTCCTAACCCCTGTATATCTTTGGCCTGCCTCAGAATGGCTACACCCCACTCCACATTGCTGCCAAGAAGAACCAAATGGAAATTGGGACCACACTGCTGGAGTATGGTGCAGACACCAACGCAGTAACACGGCAAGGCATCAGCCCCATTCACCTGGCAGCACAGGAGGGCAGCGTGGACCTGGTATCATTGCTGCTGGCCAAGAATGCTAACGTCAACGTGTGCAATAAGGTGAAATCAATCATATACTCTAGTAACAGTATGTGCAGTTTATTAATTTACACAGATTTAATGTTGTTCATTATTAGCATACTATTTTTTATCTGGTCACTCTTAAATAAGTAGAAAAACAAGGGTCTTTTGAATCTAGTTCAATCTAGTGTTTTTCCTGTTTCAGTTTTGTTTTGTGCTCCCAACATAAAATAATTTATTTGTGTGTTTCCTTTCCTCATATATAGAGCGGACTTACACCACTCCACCTAGCAGCACAGGAGGACAAGGTCAATGTTGCAGAAGTCCTTCTCAACCATGGGGCTGATGTTAACCCACAAACAAAGGTAAAGCTTTCTCAGATAGTAAACACACACACACACACTGTAAATACATACACAGACAAGGCTATTTAAATCTCTTTGTAACTGAGGTTTGATGTATAACCTGCCCCTCTCTCCATCTGAACTGGATTTTCCTGTGTAGTTTCAGTGTATTTATGGTGTTGGAAAAATAGACTCGCACACTCTCAGGGCGTGCAGCTACACATTGGTGCGCGATCATCTCAGATGCTACATAAATAAAGAATTGATACCTGAGTGGGAGGTGTTCATGTCTTTATGGATGCACCACACACTGCAGCAAACATGCACATGAGCACGCACATGATCTAATATTCAGTCATACTCACTTGCATTCAGTTACACACAAACACACTCACGGGCCCCATAAAACGCTGCTCACGTTCACAGAGACAAACCTGCTGCAGCTAAAGGTTGAGCTAACACAAGGTTATATGGTCTGTGTGTGTGTGTGTGTGAGTGTGTGTGTATTTGTGCTGACAGGACAGTTGTTTACAGCGAGTAGGTTATTCACTCACTTATCTCCTCCATTACCATTATGCACTGTGCACATAATTCAACAGGGACATGAAATATGATGCAGTTTTGAAGTTATATTCAGAATCACAATTAATTTTTACTATATAAACCAATGGTTTATTTTTGCACAGTAATTCTTACAGATGCATTTTGACAAAATAACAGCCAGTTCTTTCAGAAACTGTGATGTAACAAGATGAGGCCTCCAGTCTCCAGCCACCATTTTCATCTGCTCGCCCTTTCATGTCTCTGTCTGTTCCTCCATCTACTTTCCTTCATGTAGATGGGTTACACTCCACTGCACGTGGCTTGTCACTATGGCAACACAAAGATGGCAAACTTCCTGCTGCAGAACCGTGCCAGAATCAACAGCAAAACCAAGGTAGGCAAATACACGCCCACTCACCCGACTACACTTAGATCTGTCTTTATGTGCAACTTGACACATCCAGAGTTAATGTTTCCTCTCTTTCGCTGACTGTGTTTATGCATCTGTGTCTCTGTATAGAATGGTTACACTCCTCTACACCAGGCAGCTCAGCAGGGCCACACCCACATCATCAACCTGCTGCTTCAGCACGGGGCCTCAGCCAACGAGCTCACCGTGGTCAGTGCACAAACACACTGGCACACACACTCCAACAGAGTTAAAGCTTGATGAAATACTGAATGCTCTTTGTGGTTTTTTTTTGTGCACCTCGTGTGAATAATGTCCTGTTGGTCTGTCACTGGTTAGAATGGGAACACTGCCCTATCCATCGCCCATCGTCTCGGATACATCTCTGTGGTGGACACTCTGAGGCCCATGACGGATGAAAACCTGACTGCCATGGTGAGACACTGTCTTCCTGTCAGCAGCAACTCATATGGTTAAAGGCAGTATCTATTATATGACCAGTAAATCCCAGTTTAGTTCTGATGAATATTATTTATTTAACTTTGAAATAGGTTGAATACTAGAGCCAGGCCAGTACAATAAATGCATGTGACACTGAAGAAACCAGCATGCATAATTTATTCATCCAAAAATGTATTTAAGTAGAATTTTTTTTATTGATTTCTTTCTAGCATTCTAGCATGTTTGTGTGTGCAAACACAGTTTCAGATTTTTCAGTCAGAAACTACAAGACAAGTAATGACTAAAATTTGGACAAATAGTATGATTTCATGTATGTTTTTTTTTTGTTGTTGTTGTTGTTGTTGCATTGAGAGGGTTGCTGTTTGCTCGAAACTTGTGATATGCTTTGAGAAATGGTCTGCTGGAAGTTTAAGTATTTCTAGTGCTAGTGCTCCTTGTTGAATGGCTGTATTGAACTGAAATGTGTGACGACTGCCTCTTTGCCCAAATTAAAACTTGACCGGTCAGCCAGCGGTATACTGAAGTGGAGTCAGTGTGTGAATCCTGCAAAATCAGTCAGCAAGTCAGTCAGTCACGCCGTGTCACATGCGTGAAGTTGTCCTGATTAAGAGAGAGAGAGAGGGAGAGAGAGGGCTTAGATTGGAGCTTAAGGTTTCTCTTCAAATAGCTCAGGTCACTAACAGTGATCTGATCCACACACGTGCCTGGGAGGACGAGGGGGAGGGAATAGGGTGAGAGAGTGGGGTAAGAAAGAGAGGCAGTGGGATGATGAAGGGGTGACAGGAGTGTAAGAGAGGACAGTGAGTGAAGAGATGAACGGAGAGGTCACTGAGGATCCTGCACAATCAGCAGCAAAGTGTATCAGTCATAACTGTCTCTATCTACAGGGATGTAACTTAAAGATCAAGGTCGTTTCCTCATACCTTTGTGAGAGTGATCTATTATTAACTGGGCAGAGGCCTCAGCTGTTGTCTTATCCCTCTATTGAACGTGCATCCTCAGGCTGTTGGACCTTTGCTGGTCAGTTATGTGGGGTAATATGGCCTTCAAACATACCGTATCAATATTTGTTATTGTGACAGAGGCCACGGCTAAGATTCACCTAAATGTCCATACTAGGAAGAACATGTGAAGGTCACACTTCAAACCAGTTGAAACATAAATGCTTACATTGTCATTAATTGACTACAGTTGTCTCAGAGTTTCAGGTGATGTAATACTAATCACAAAATGGTCAATCTTCAAGATATACTCCCTGATTTTGTTATGGAAAATGATGGCATCCTAATTGCCTGTATTGGGAAATATTGGGGATTTTTGGATAGGAGGCATACTTTTAATAATTGTTATAGTAAAACTGAATTGTTCACTTGTTCATCTACTTTTCATATTTGCAGAGTGCATCAGAAAAACATAAGATCAATGTCCCAGAGACCATGAATGAGTTCCTCGACATGTCAGACGATGAAGGTATGTGAAAAATACTAAAACTTCTCTCTACTCTGCTCATTTTCAACCACTAAGCACTAAAAATTAATTAATGATACTTGTTTGACTTAATATCAATACTGATTTCCACACACTTGTGACTGTGTGTTATGTGATGTCATTTTCATTAACATGTGCATGTTATATGTGTATCCAAATCACACAGTCCAGGCCAATGTGCCAGAAATTCTCAATGAGGAATCTTTATCTGATGTTGACGAAGGTATTTGTCACCAGTTTGCCTCCACCACTCTGTAGTTTGTCTGTTCTTCTTTAACATAGTGCATTTCAGCAGAACTAACCTGTGTTGCTGAGGGGCTAACTGTCAGCCTTTGCTATTCTACTATTCAGCTTTGCTGTTCATTGTCACTAAAAAGTCTCCATGCAAAAACGGAATATACTCACCCAACATTATTCACTTTTGTTACTATGCTGTTAAAGTACTATGAAAACGATGATGTAAAAGGATTCTTATCTCAAGAGTCAATGAGAGGGTCAGACAGAGTTAGGGATGTTCTATTTGTGTGCAGTTTGCTTTTGTTTTATTTACTGTAGTTCTCAGCTTGCCATCGTCAGACAAAGAATAGTCTTATCTATTTCCATTTTGTCCAGAGAATAAATCAGCAAACATGATTTTTTTTTTTAGTTGTGTTAGCCTTGAATCTGGTGCTGGTTTGAGCTTCCTGTTTCTGTTCACAAACTGACACTGCTGATGTTATTTTCACTGCAACATAAAAAACAGTTTTGTTATTTTTAAGTCTCATACTGCTCTTAATCAAAGACACTTTGTGAAGTATCATCCTCACTTCAACCTTGCAGTCTCTTTCTGCTGCAAGAAAATTGAAAAGGACAGTGTGAGTCATTTCATAAAAAATAATATCAAAGTTAGCAGTAGAATAGTAGCTGTAGCACCACAGAGCCAAATAGCACTGTCAAGTTTATGGTACAAGTGACAGTGTTTCAGGCTGCCCGTTTCAGTCGTCTGTCCTTTGTTTTGGAACCACAGAGCCAACAGGCCTGTAAAATTGATGAGCTTGTTCATGGGCTGTTGCTTAGGGGACAGTCGAGGGGGGTGTGGAGTTTCTATGTCAGGTGATACAGCTAGACTCAACAAGTTACGTACACACACATATCAGGTGATTGTGGATGAGTTTGTAGTGTAGTGTATGATCCTCATTGAAATGTCTGTGATTCAATGCATTATCACTACCACACAGGAATTATAAATAAAAGGATCCATGGCCTCATGTGCTCAACATAAACTGTTTATACTGTGTGCATAATCCATCAGCATCGCACTTGTACAGCAAGCCCTTTATATTCACTTTGGCCAATAGTAGACTGGCTTCAGTTAGCTGCTGCATTCAGGCCTGTACTCCTTCATCTTTGTAGTATGTTTTTCTTTTTGCTGTGTGCATATATATGTGTGCGTATGTGTGTGTGAGAGAAGCAGTAAAGAGTTTCCACGTCTCTCTTTAATCCTATATGGGGGGAAGCCAATCCTATTAAGCTGTAGGATGAAGTGAGTGTGACGGGTCACTCCTGGTCTATGGCTGTTATCTATGTGTGTGTGTGTGTGTGTGTGGCCTGCCTGTGAAATCACACGCTTATCTCATGCTTTCTATAGACTACTACAGCCACTAATTGTACCATCTTCGGAAAACAACTTAACTCCTTGTTGTGCTTTGCCATCATCACAGTGTAGAGTATGTCCATAATCCCTGTGGCACTGGCCTTCCAGGATATTATTACAACAGTTGGTGTTACCTACACTGAAGGTCTTTAACTGACAAACACCTCTTGCATAATCGTTCAAAATCTTCTAGCTCTTGTGCAAGTTTTAGTCATTGTGTGTAACATGTAGAGGGAAGAACTGTTGCTCAAGAATTAAAACAAAAAAAAATGTGGCAAAATGATGTGGCTATTTCATCATTATTCTAGCCTCACTCCCAGTTTGACATGCATCCAGACTCCCACAGTGGCTTCCACCATAGAGATTGGGGGGGGGGGGAGCATGAGGAGTTTTTAGTGACAGTTTTCCTCTTCTCTCCGTCACTGTCTCCTCCACTGAGGTTCCCAGGCATTTGCTCAAACGACCTGTCAGCTGACTGTGCTCTCCACAGAGTGGCCCCTGTTGACGCTACTCAGCCGAGAGTTTGTTGTCGATGCCGTTGAGCCAGGGACGCACCGAGACTTTCTCTCTTTAAATCCAATGAGATGAGCTTTTTTGAGCCGCCTGCTGGAGAATTAACCCCGGCGTGGCCGCCGATGTCAGAGGGTTAGGAGCTCTGCTCTTTTCTGCACAGCCAAGTGTCTTGTTTTGCAGCGAGGAGAGGCAAAACTTAGTCGAATTTGACTATTACTGTCTTTGCGGAGAGGAAGCAGAGATGTGCGCACCAGCAACAAAGGCGCTAGTTGGTGTGAGTGGAGTTAAGTGCGTGGGGTGAAAGGAGGGCAACATTTTCCATCAGCACCAGAAGCACTGAATGGACTGTTTGATAGTCTTCACCTCTCTTTGGATTTACTTTTCATCCGGGCAACGTCGTGTGGAGTTTTAGAGAAGTAGAAATAACTCAGGGAATATAAGAAGAATTGTGGTCTGTGGATATGGCTGAGCCAGACAAAGGTAAGTTTTTAGAGAATCTAGAGAAGTTTCAATAGCCGGAATTTTGTGTTTTGAGGGGTGCGATGTAAAAACACACAGGGGATCCACCGATTGAAAAAACGTAGTAGAGTGTCGTAATAGCCGAAGTGAAATTTTGTCTCTCGTTATTATTTTTTTCTGTTTTACTGTTTTTCATTCTCTGCCAGTGCGTTAAGGATGGATACCTGTTTACTCAGTCTTTTGGTTTCTGTGGACATTTAGTTTTATTTTTTACTTGTGTTGTTATAGAGAGGAACACAGAAAGAGAACAGTATGTCGATGCGGTGACTTTGTGACCCAGAGGATGCTTCAGGTTCAAAATATACAATAGGTGGGGTATGTGTGGTGGGGTATCTGAGCTTGAATGGGACGGTGATACAATGTTACAGCAGTGGGGAACAGATTGTTTTCTAGTTGTGTCAAGTCAGACAGAAACAGCTAGAAACACAGGAAGTTAGGTGATCAATTCAACCATCAGAATAAATTGAACCTATTATGTTAGTTTCCTTCTTCGTGACTTTTAATTTTTTGAAAGTGGTAACACTGAGTGTATTATTCTCTGTCAGTGTTGTAGAATAAAGGTGCATGGAAAGCACCAGACATCCAACAGTCAATGAGGAAAACATCCACTAAATGTGCAGAGAACAGTTTCTCAATCAATTAATGTTGCAGTGTTTTTCATAACTGAACTGAAAACATGGCAATTAGTCACTGGGACTGTACTTGTTATCATTCTCTTAATTATAATTTACTGATGAATACACAATGTTCACAATGGTCTGATTATTTTAGTCATTTTGGGAGGAGGAAATTTAGGAGTACTCAAAGAAGACAAGTAGACTTATTAAATAAGCTGTTACACTGCTTAATGAAACACATCTGGAGTGCATTGAAGAGAAAAATCATGTTTCCATCTTAGATTTATTTGGAAGTATTTGTCTGCTCAGAGCAGTATTACATTCAAACAGGGTTAGATTCCTGTTGTAGACAGTCGTCTACCTACACAGTGCACCACAAATTGTCCTAAGACCATGTGATGTAAATCTAAATCATGACAAATGTGTTACTGTCTAACTAACCAGAAAAACCTACTGGAAGCACATTGTTTTTGAAAGTGACCACAATTTTCCCCAAGTTAAACGTTTCATTGGATATTCAGTTGCCTAATGTAAACATACTGCTGTTGGGGAGTGGATTTGGTCACGTGGGCCCGTGAGTTTTGCCTGAATAGTCGATGTTAGCTATTTTCATTGTCATGAGTGAGTTTTGACAACCTAAAGCCCTGTCACTAACTGGTTTTATTTTGAAAATTGACACCGGAAACGCTTGCTTTTAATGTCAAAGAACTTGACAGTGGTGCTGGTGCCTGATCGGAGTGCGGCAGTATTGAAGGTAGGGGGAGGGGCTGCGGTGAAGGAGCAGAGTGTTGCAGGCAGGACAGAGCCGGACATGAGGGAGAAGGAGAAGCACTGTAGCCGCTCCGCCGGCTTTATTGAGCGGCGTGTCATCGTCCACCGGTCCGCCGATCGAGGTGCGGTGCGCCGTGGGTTCTGCACTTTCTGCTCATTCTCTGCTTATTGTGCTCAGGCTTTTCGGTAGCTGTTAAACCCCTCCGCTGCTCTCTGTCTTTGAGTGTTGTGGAAGGAGCTGCGTTTGGTTTTTTCAGGAGAGCTCCAGATATACCGCAAAGTAGCTTTGCTGCTGCCTCTGATGGCATTTTTCTCAATTATTACTGTCTAACCTCTAAAACTGTCACGCATCGGCGCTGGTCAGTGTTCCAGCTTCATGTTGTTGTTGTGCTACAGTCAAATGAATAGACGAAAAGTTGCAGTGGGCTATGCAGTTGCAGTGAGGTATGCTGGTTTAACAACAGAGTGGTGCTGATAAATTATCCAAGGCCTCCTCTAAGTGCCATAATCAAATAAGTGAGGGACTGAGGGCTTGTTTTCCTTCCCGGGGGTGGGGGGGTGGTGGGTGCCGCATCGCCTCTCTCATCCGGATTTTGGCGTTTTGTACTTAACGTTAGGATATTATGATTTCGTCCCTCCACCAGGTGAGGATGCGATGACCGGGGACACGGACAAATACCTGCGGCCTCAGGACCTCAAAGAGCTGGGGGATGACTCCCTCCCTCAGGAGGGGTACATGGGTTTCAGCATAGGAGCCCGCTCAGCCAGGTAAGCACCTGTCATTTTTATTAGATACATATCATCAATGCACTGCAAGTACAGCGCTGTCAACTATTTGATCCAGTTTGTCCTTCTAATATTAAGGCCAGATTATATTTATCTGGCTACATTAACTGAAGTATGTGACATCATGTTTACCTGTTCACCTTATATAGCTACACAGCTCTTATGATGCCATATCTGATGTGATTTGCAGTTTTTCTAGACTGTGTAGTGGATGTGAGACTGAAAGAGTTTATATAATGGGCAGTCCCCTGAACATACACACACCGACAGAATAAAGGAAATCACCAGAGAAAGCAGCTGGAAAGTTGCCATATAATGATTCAACTTGACAAAATGATTCAGCGTTTTGTGTGGCCTCATTCAAACCCATGCAAAGATTACAAACGACCCATAGTATAACACAAGAGATATAAGATGTTTCTTTGAACTTCGATACCTTTGATGCTCTCAGCGAACAGCTGCACTCCGAGATTCGGCCCAGGCACGACTACAGTTTCAAACAGCGGACAAAGTATGTAGTGGAAAACTGGCAGGCTCCAGTGAAAACACATCAGCGGCACACAGAACAAGTGTTGTGCAGCCCCAGAGTGTATTGTTGCCACACTGACAGATGGCAGATGCACTGTGATGGTTAGGATTGATAAAAACAACTACACTGACTGTGACAGGAAGCTGCTAGCATCAGCGGGCCACAGCAAACAAGGGAAACACTGAATTAAATGGAGAAATTCCATGTAAACAAGCCAGTTTGATGAGGCTCTAGGGTTGATATCGGAAACAGTTTTGAGTTCACAAATGTAATTATGTGACTTGCTTGTTATTATTTTAGATTATCAAAATAGTAAGAAAATACAAGAGGTTGGTGAACACATCTAAAGGTTTAGATTGTGAGTTATTTGTTTCTATTTAACAAGAGTTATACTGTTTATGATTTACAGCTATGTTTACAATCAAAAGAATGCTATATATGAAGTTTGTGTCATTATTGCTTTTGTAAGAATTATGTGCATGTGATACAGCTAAACTGTTCCTGTTTTACTGCTGCTTTTCTATAATTTGATTTACAGTAACAGAGCAGTTTGCAAGCTAAAATAGATTTTTAAAATTGTTGACATGTCTCTTTGCAGGGGTGTGGATGTAATGCTGTGAAAAATCTGAAATAATTTATTGATCAATGAATGTATGATGCTGAGCAAGTTCTTTTATTTTCCTTAACTTTCCGTTTATGACATCGACATTGCATGGTTTGCTTTTTGACTGGGCTGCATACACACAAACACACTCACACTCATGTAAGCCTAGAAAACACTTGTGCCTAGTTGTAGCCTGCAACCATGCAAAAGCACAGCATCAATGTCATATGGAAAAAAAAGAAAGCCACATCATGCTTCAGTGTCTTCAAAATGCTTTGCTTTTCACTCTTCTATTTTGTTCTTTTCCTTGTTTTCCTGCACCCTGTCTCTCATTCTAGCCCTAGAATCAGGTAAGAGAAGTAGCTGTAGTAGTAGTAGGCAACATTAGGTGTGAATGGTGTCCCTCCCTTGTGACCCTTGAACTACTGTTTTAACTCCAACCTTACATCCGTAAAACCTCTAACCCAAACCACAAGTCATCCATTGTACATTGATGCCATTCGGTGTTGCTGTGTCTCTGTTTGTGGTAACAGATTTGTCACGTCGTTGCTGTTCCGTGTTGTACTTTGAGATCATCACTCCACTGTAGCTGATCACCATTCACCCTATTTTCTCATCCGCCTAACAAAAACCATCACATCTGCAAATTGAAAATGTATTTATTTTTTGCTGCAGGTGTGGGGAAAGAGGCAATGTTGCTGGAAAATGAGAAAATAAAAGCAGCAGTTGCATTTTGTGCAGACTTTCCTTCAGTTTGAGTTGTCCGGACTAATCCCCCTAACTTTTTGATGTGGTTTGTTCTTAAATGGCACTTTATCTATGTTTTTGTTGTGCCACTAAGTGTAACTTCCAGGGATTAAAAACATCAGTTTCTTCATAATTCATTCTTTTTATCCACCCTATTTATGTGTTAGTAATTGGAGATGCCCCAGCATTATTCAGGATGATGATTCTGGATGTTAAATCATGGTTTGCAGAGATGGAAACTTTGCAGCCTGAGATTACATGTGAATTTTGGTCCAGCATTAAGAAATCCTCCAAGTGCATCAAAGACTTCACCAATACACAGACACATACACACACTCATGTGGACACACAATGGCTCAAACGGTTGTCTCTTTGAGTCCGTGCAGAAAACATAGGTATATTAATGGTAATGAGAAAATAAACAAGTCATGAGAGTCGGAAAATTGGCAGTCTAGTTGATCAACAGTAAAATGAATGATGGACAGAAAGGTAGAGAAAAATCTTCCTTTGAGGGAATTGTAGGGCAGACTGCACAGTAGAGTCAACATAACATGGCTCTGAAGTGGGGCTGGGAGAGAGGGGAAGAGATGATTGTAAAGAAGGGAGCTGGTAGGTGCCATGACATGAGGGACCAGATGACAGCCAATAAGAGATGGAGCAAAAAAGGAAGGAAATGAAAAAGCACGGATGTTTATGGAGGAGAGGAGGATGGACAGAATAAAAGAAGCTGTGAAGAACAAATAAAGTCCTGATGAGAGCAGAGAGGGAGTTGGGGGGGGGGTCATGCCAAGCGAGTCCATTCAGGCTGTACAGAGTTGCTTGGTAACTTCGATGGTGGGGTAGGCAGTCTGTGCTGAATAAAGGGCTTCTCTCTGTGCTGAATAGTGTGCCCACTCAAACACGCTGAGCTCTGCATTTTCTCCCCCTCGCTCACACCCCCACACACACGCACGCACACGCACGACACATCAATACACACATACAGTATGCACTCTGACAAAATAAGGCACGGAGTTGTCGGCTTTGTCGCTGGGATTGTATCCTTTTGTGAGCCCCTCACAGCGTGCAAACGCACACAAAAACGCGCCCATCATGTATGTTATTTACACGCCTATACACACAAGTGCACATATTCTCACTGTATAGTGGCTGTGCGTTTACACAAACATTTGGGCTTTTCTGCACTGATCAAATCCCTGTAGCACAAACGGCACAAGGAAGAAAAAAAAAAACCCTGAAAGGAATCTACAGCACCGCATTGAGCCTGAGAGGCTGCAAAAATAGACACACGTCACCACACACACAGTCATAAAGCAGACTGCAGCAAGACAGATAGAAAAGACCAGCTTCCCTTTTGTATTTGGCTACTCTGAAACAGGTCTAGGTCAGCTGCTAATCTTAGAATACAGAAATGTCAGTCTTTGAGCTCGAGTCGGCTTTAAGAGTTTGAAACACTTTAGAGTAAATCTTATTTCTTTCGCTGTCATTAATACGAGATTTGCACAGAGAACTCATGATTTTCAGACTCTCACCTGTCAGCCAGGTGCATATACATACAGTCCACTAATCTGTCATACTTCATCATTTAGACACACTTAGTTACATCCGTGTTCGTGATGCACACCAACCACACCTTCATATAGAAGAGTCGTCTGTGTTTTCTCTCAGTCTACCCACTTTTCCTCCTCCTCTTTCTCGCTATCTCTTAATGCAAACAAACTGACCTCACACTCATTTCCATCTCTGAATAACCTACTGCAGTATCTTTCACTTGCTCAACTGCGGGCTCCTTCGTTTCTTCCCCTTTTTTCCATTTATTACTTTTGGACTCTCTCTGTCCAGTAAGTAAAAACCTGGTTCCCTGGAGGTTGCATATAGTAATGGATTCCTTGCTTTTTGTTTTATGTTGTGTTCCCCTGCCCGTCATTTATCGTTGCCCGCGGCACTGGGTTGCGTGGTAACTTGTAGCCTCCGCTCCTTCAGTTCGGATAGGTCCAACACACTCAACCGGAGCTCGTTCGCACGAGACAGCATGATGATTGAAGAGATTCTGGCCCCCACAAAGGACACGGTAAGATCCATTTCTTGTTATCCTCATCATGTTTTCAGTCTTTTCTTTACTGTTTCTTGCCCTTTTTCACTCTATACCCAAACCTTCTCTTTATCGCAGTCTCAACTCACCTTTTCTTTCCTTGATATCTTTAGCTGTCTGGTTTTCAAGCGTTAATGTCTCTTGTTCATCAAAATTTCCCAGTACATCTCTTCTTTTCTTCTACTTTTTCATCCTCTGTGCTCTGTCTTTCCGTCAATGGCCTGGTTAAAAAAAGAGAACTCGCTAGGTGGAATTAAAACAGGGAGCAGGGAAGCTTTACTTGTCTTGCACAAAGGTCATAACAGAAGCAATGTTGATGCCATGCTTGCTTTTGCCAAAGTGCTGAGGGTGAGTGTATAGCACCTTGACGAAGAGTTTATTCAAACCTAAGGGCTTTGGGAGGCCCCCCTTTGCTTTCTCATGGAAAACTGCAGTGCTCTGCAGAGCTCACCCTGCCTGTCCAGCGCTTGTTTTGGTGGTCAGGAGAAAAAACAGAAACTGTAAGATCTTATTATAAACAGTATTGGTAATATAACCTACAACTCCAAAGACAACATCACGAGAGATCTCTCACTATACATGGCCAAAATATGCACTTAACTCAGCTCTCAACTCTCTCTTTTACAAAATAAGCGAATGTTTTCAACTTTTGGATGTACTTTTTTTATGCTAAAGAATCTTCCATTAAATTGGTAATTCATCTACCTGAAACTCTGCATAAAGTCAAATCATTTTCTTCATACATTTAAATGCCATCGAACTATACTCTGCTGCAGGTTGACAATGTTTCAGTGACGGTTGCATCTGCCACAAGCTACATTGGGATTATTTGAATTTAGATGCCTAAATCATAGGACCACATCATCCTCTTGGAGATAAGGCCATGCTTTCTGTGGTTGAAATCAAACCCTTCAGTGAAACAAAGTTTGACTTCTGAACCGTCTCTCTTCTCCCTTAAGCTTCAGAGTGTCTGTAAAGACATTTCCTACTTGGTTGACCCTCTCAATAAGGTATAAAGTCGTCCAACTCGTTCGTCAGTTTTGTTATTTTTTCGTCACTGTTGCTGTGTTTCAATTCCCATCTCTCTTGAGTTTTGCTCTTTGTATATGTGTTTGTTTTGGGTCTGTGCCATTCTCATCTCATTCGTTAGTGCTGCTCTGTGTTCACAGTCGTTCCCATGCTACTTCACTGTACATAAGTTCCCACGATTCAGTGTCCACATACATGATGTTTTAGTAAAGCAAATTTTCATTTTCTAGGTTTTCAAGCATCATAATTGTGGCACATTCTGTTTGAGTGTATATCCACTGCAAAGCACATTTACTGTGTTGTGTTGTAGTGTCTTTTTGTCCTGACTAAGGTGAGACTGTGGGTAACAGTGACACATGTTGAAAGATGAGAGTCAGGAAGCTGTAAATGTTATCAGTTCATTGCTCCATACCATGCATGACTCAAGGGCCATGTGAAAAAGAAGGGAGGCTCAAAGTTACCTGTTATGTCCATGCAGTGATTAATAATTAGCTCTCTTGTCTTCTTGGTCTGCCTCTTTCCCTCTGTTCTCTATTTTCTGGTTTCTGGTATCTGCCTATCCCCTGACTCTCAAATCTCCTCTTTCTCTGTCTTATCTCTTCTTCCTTCTCTCTTCACCTATGTCTCCTTCCAGCATCTGGCCGTGACGAGAGACTACAGCTCAGAGTGCATGCGGCGCTACAGCTGGACTCCAGACACCATGGACCACAGCCACAACACTGTGTCCAGTCCCATTCATTCTGGGTAAGGACAGCTGTACCGTCTCTTCAGATGTACCAAGAGAGGTTTACCAGCATGCACACGCTCTATACTGCATACACAAACTCCTTACGTGTATACAGACACATATACTGCATGTACATCCACAGAACTATTGCAGAAATCACACATTTTATTTGCTTACTGCACAAATCTTGTCTTTTGTTCTCCCCCCTAAGAGTCAATATTCAGCAAACCCCTGCAGCACTGATGCAGACAAGGCGCAGGGCTGTGGGATTTCTGCAGTGCCGCTACTGTACACATTACATTATAGCAACAAAATACACAGTTCATCTTCTGAAGCTCTCATGTCACACTGTAAGTGTAGAGACATGGTCCAGAAGTCACCCCTATGTTCACTGATGTGCTCTATTTGTATCATCGCAGAAACAAAGTACAGGCGCTGTGTGAGCTCATGGTACAGTAGCTCATGTGTTTCATTTGGGTAAACTGATAAGATTTAGCTCTTATGCCATTCACATGCTTTGAATATATGATGTTATAAAATGTTATGTCTTCTCTAAATAAACAGTGCTTTCTTTGCACAGAGCTTAATGCATAAATTCTTTGGTGTTATACTCAGAAATAAAGTCCCGGGATCTGTCATATCCAGTTTTGATTCCTTTCTATTTTTGATCCATCACCACCCTTTCTGTGTTAGTCTGTCTATTTATATATTATTTTGTTCATTGTCATTTTGCCTTCAGTGTCCCTAATATTTTCAGTTTTCCTTGATTTTTTAAAAACCTTCCTGTCATCTTCAGTAGTTATTACAGATCCCAACAGAGGTTGTGAAACTTTGATACTAAAACTAGGTTCTGGGGGTTTGCCTCCTGCATTGTCTCCATGTGTTTATTTTGCAGCTTCTCCTCCCCGCTCCCTCAGTATGACTCCAGGTGATGACTGAGTTTGCTGCTTTCACCCATGATGCCGCAGTGATGTCACTCACTCCTCCGCCCTCTGTCTCCCTCTCATCTCGTCACTCTCTCTTCTCTTCCTAGCCTCCTCTTCTCCTCCAGTCTGTGCTCGTCTCATCCGTGTGGTCTGGTGTTTCATTTGCACTGCCTACATATTAGAAGTGTAAAGTCGACGTCTTTTGGGAGTTTTGATGTGCCATCTCTTTCTCTCACAGTCTCTTTTTCACGGTGCACATTAAGAGCAAATCTTCAGAGTCTTACAGGAATTGTGCTTGCAACATACAGTATTGAGAAAAGCAACAGTACAGCACATAACAGAACAAATGTATTGAAAAGAAGAGCCACATTTGGCTGTAAACATAGGACCTTAAGCAGAGTTTTTCATGCCTACACATCACTCCATCCTCACTCTTTACTTGTGTCCATGGTTATATTAACAGGATGCCACAAATGCGCTATTAATTAGATGAGTGGGACACATTACATATTAATCACATTAACTCTATCTTGGTGAAACATTTGTGCAGGTGTTTAATATTTGATCACTGAATGCTGCTTTAGAGGAACTGAAACTTTGGCAAGTCTCACCTTTAGCCTCAGAACTGGAAACTAAACTTTCTGCGCCTTCATTAGCAACCTGTTTAGTTTCAGACAGTGTTTAATGTTCTAAATTGAGGCAGATGAAGGTGAGAACTTCCAACTTTCAGAACTCAAAGCATGTTTTTTTTCTTCTTTCTTTCATTATGTCTCTTGCTCTCTCTCTCTCTATTTTTGTTACTTCCTCTCTTTTCCTTACTTTGTTTGGGTGTACGATGATCACAGCATGGGAATCGTCCTCCTCACTTGTGTCCGTGGTATGGCTTCTGTCCTTTCTTTTTCCTCTGTCTGTGTCTTTTCCTCCTCTAACATCGCTCTTTTTCCATCTCGCAGGTTCTTGGTCAGCTTCATGGTGGATGCCCGCGGCGGCTCCATGAGAGGCAGCCGCCACAATGGCATGCGCATCATCATCCCTCCCAGGAAGTGCACGGCACCCACACGTATCACCTGTCGCCTGGCCAAAAGGCACAAACTGGCCTACCCACCTCCCATGGTGGAGGGAGAGGGTCTGGTCAGCCGGCTGGTGGAAGTCGGACCAGCTGGGGCTCAGTTCCTCGGGTAGGACACTCGAGACATTCCCTCTGCTGTGTTGATGAGTTGCATTTTCTAATATCCACTTAAAATATCATGACTCAGAGAACGGTTATATATTGCAGCTAATTAACCACCAATTATTACGTAATCAAGGAAACGTCTCAGCTGCTCTGACTGTTTTATTGTTCTCTCATTTCTCCGACAGTCCTGTCATTGTGGAGATCCCTCATTTTGGCTCCATGCGGGGGAAAGAGAGGGAGCTGATTGTGTTGAGGAGCGATAATGGTGATACATGGAAAGAGCACCAGTCTGACGCCAGACCAGAGGACCTTGTCGACCTGCTCACTGGGATGGATGAAGGTAAACGAAAGGTTATTCTGCATGGCCCAACTTTAACCACAGAGACTGCAAATACAGTGTGATAGCCTGCAGTATGACTGAATGGATGAAGGTGAACTGAACCACTTAGGAAAACCTATACTACATAACCTCAGGCTATGTCAGGTGGTGACCTAGAAAATCAGACTTTCACTCCGGAGGCATTTTTTCTTTTTTCTTTTTTTAATTCATGCTGTTTAGCCTATTTAGTGTCCTTTTGTAGTGACACTGACCAAACCACCTTACCTCAGTAGTTCCTAACATTTAAATGCATGCATAAAGGCTGACCTCTCAGGAAAAAGGCAGCGCCCATTAAATGTTGCTTAAAATTACATTTAAAAAATACTATTTTCTGTCACAGAGCTGGACAGCCCTGCTGAGTTGGAAAAGAAGCGCATCTGCCGCATCGTCACCAGAGATTTCCCTCAGTATTTTGCTGTGGTGTCACGGATAAAGCAGGAGTCTAACCACATGGGCCCTGACGGAGGCGTGCTGTCCAGCAGCACCGTGCCCATGGTGCAGGCGTCATTCCCGCAAGGGGCGCTCACCAAGAGGATCCGTGTTGGCCTGCAGGTACAGCAAGACTCCTTTGATCAGCTCAAATTTAATCTGTTTCATGACTCGGCGTTTTTGTTGCAAATACTGTCCACGGACGTATCATTTATTAATACCTGACCTAGTTTTGGTTGAATATTTGATTCCGCTTGACACGCCTGGCCCAATTATTTTTGTGGGAAGTTCAGGAGAAGTTTTCATGGAAGAATTCTCAAATTTTAATCAACAAACACTGAGCCTACAACTTTGCTCTTTGCACTTGTCATCCTTTGTTGTTCTTTAGGCTCAGCCTGTGCCAGACGACATGGTGAGGGCGGTCCTGGGCAACAGAGCCACCTTCAGCCCCATTGTCACCGTAGAACCCAGGAGGAGGAAATTCCACAAGCCGATCACAATGACGATCCCTGTCCCACCTAGATCGGCGGAAGGCCATCCCAGTGGCCACCGAGGCGACTCCGCACCTTGCCTACGTCTGCTGTGCAGCATCACTGGCAAGTGGATCTTTGTATAACTAGAGCATGACAAAATGTGTAGGGTTACCTCCATCCAAATTGCCTCTACAGGATTAGATTTGAGTTTAGTTTGACAGACATTGTATTCTTAGTTGCTAATATATGTTATTTGTGATGCCAGACAGAGTTGTTCAACCATTTATTATACATGAAACAGAGTTAGTAACTCAGGATCACTGAAAATTGAATAGCCGTGGGTACATCAGGCCTGTACTTTGATGTCAAAGGCCACTGGTCGATAGAGGGAAGATGAAGAACTGAGAAGATAAAAGGATGGGGATTATGAAAGCTAGAACACTGGCTCAGCTGGAAAGGCAGTGAGCTCATCTTTTGGCCCATGTTTCATACAGGAGGGACGTCCCCTGCCCAGTGGGAAGACATCACAGGGACCACACCACTGTCCTTTGTTACTGATTGCGTCTCCTTCACCACAAATGTGTCGGCCAGGTGAGAAACGCACATGTATGCACATACACGATGCGCAAACCAACCATACACACAGCACACCACAGTATTTTAAATTCCATATAGTGATTTACCCCTCACATAACTTACCTGATATACGTGTCCAAATATATGTAGAGATTACAATGTTTTGTTTATTTAAGCCAGTTACCGAAGTTTGACTGCTGAAGCAAAATCAGTAACTAAAGGGACACAGTATAGTCGTGCTGAAACAATCAATATTCAATTAATTAATCAATCATTTAAAAAATATTCAGAATATTTTCTGGTTACAAAAAGCTGGATAATTAATACTTATTTTCAGCAAATATAAAATATCATTACAAGAGCCTACTGTAAATTAAAATGGGACCAAAACAATGGTTGTTTCTCTTCAGTTTTTTTGAAAGCAAATTATGTCATTTTCCAAGCTAAAATGCCAAAGAGTGAATCCTAAAATCTATCACAAGAGAAAATTACTGTCAGCTGGCACTTGAATCTACAGACTTCTACTCTTAGCAGCTGTTTATTCTCCTGATTTCAGCATCTTTCTTTTGCTCTCACTTTCACACAGGAGTCAGTTCTCGTCTTGTCTACATGTTGAGACTTACTTTAACCCCTTTATTAAATTAATTAAGTGACTTGATAGTAGATTTTTTTCTCCTCCTGACACTGTTCAGTATTTAAATAGACATTTTTCTCTGTGGCCCTGGATACTGACAGGCATACACCTCAGTACCAAAGTGATACAAACTCACATCAGCACATTGTTGAGGCATAACTCGTAATAAGGCTGCTAAACTGACCCCAGCCAATGAACCTCTTGGTTACAGTACACAAAGTCATGAACTCTCATCTTAACTAGATTAGTGTCATGTGGCGAGTATGCAGCCTGATATTAACAGAGCACCCTTTGGTGATTACTACGCAGCTGTCATGTGTCTGTGTTCAACCCGCAGAGAAGTGATGCAGCTTGTTTGATTTATTATTTAAATAATTTACTATTTCACTTACACTACAGAGTTGCAGCCCTATGAAAGGTTTGATACAAAAATTGCTTACATATGCAGTGTAGAGTTCAGTATTTTAGATTGTCGTAAATCATCCTCATATTAAGCAAATTGTTTACTTGGCTAACTTACCCCTGTCTCCTTTCCTCTTCTCTCCTCTCCTCTCCTCGTTCCTCTGTTCTCTCCTCCACAGGTTCTGGCTCGCAGACTGTCACCAGATTCCTGAGACGGTGAGTCTAGCGTCTCAGTTATACCGGGAGCTGATCTGCGTGCCGTACCTGGCCAAGTTTGTGGTGTTCGCCAAGATGAATGACGCTGTTGAGGCTCGGCTGCGCTGCTTCTGCATGACAGATGACAAGGTGGACAAGACCCTTGAGCAGCAGGAGAACTTTGAGGAAGTGGCCCGGAGCAAAGATATTGAGGTGGAGTTGCTGTAGTACTTAATATGCCACAGTAAGAAGTCTAATAGATTACAAATACACAAATGAATAAATAGGATAGGATAGTGAAATGCAACACCATATCAATTCATCATCATCAACCTTCATCTGCAGAATTTGTTTAAGCTGTGATGCTGCACTTTTGGTCAATTGACTTCTATAGGTTCTCGAGGGCAAGCCTATCCACGTGGATTGCTATGGCAACCTGTCCCCTCTCACCAAAAGTGGCCAGCAGTTGGTTTTTAACTTCTACTCCTTCAAGGAAAACAGACTTCCTTTCAATGTGAAGGTATGACATTTGTCCCTCCTATCACCCTCTTTCTCTTTCTCTCTCTTTGCGAACATTTACTGTATGTTATTCACTCTGATCTAATTTGTGAATGTGCCTTGCTGATTAAATTATGTCAGAAATGATCATCCTCTACTAATTAGCTGACATTCATTCATAGCAATTCCATTTTTTTTGCCCTGTCTGATGCATTGTTTCAGGAAAATTGCAGGAAAATGAATTAGTGTCACACTGTAGAACACACTGTTTGTTTTTTTCATTTTATTTGTCCTAGTCTTATGACATGCATGCCAACTGACCAATGAAATACACTCTACCTGTTAAAGCTTTATATCTATATACTGTATGACAGTATCCAAATTTACAAAAGTGCAATAGGTTGAGATAGAAAGAAATGCAGAAATTTCTACTCCCATCTCTACTCGTTCTTGGGATTGTTTGTATGGTCAACTTGTGATGCAATCTTTTGGCTATCTTCTACAGATCAGAGATATGGGCCAGGAGCCATGTGGCCGCCTCTCCTTCCTGAGAGAGCCAAAAACCATCCAAAGGCCTTCCACAGACTGCCATATGCAATTTGAATATCACACTGCCAACCCACAAGAAGGTAGGATCACCATGTTTGAATAGTTCATCCTTACAGGCCATATCATGTCATCTACATGTAAATGAAACTCAGAGACAGAAAGGAGTGTTGTCCTGACATCAAGAGGAGCCACTGAAGTTCATTTAGCCCAGAAATGACTGCCTGCTGCTTGTGTCTTTTATTAGTGTTAAAGCCTGTGCCAGTCTTACGACCCCACAACGTACACATGCAGCCACACATGCACAGCGTGCTTTGTTCTATTGCTTGGCTCACTGTGGGTATATAAGAATTATACAAAAAAAAAGCTCTCTTCTCATTTGTTTGTTGTGGTGTTGATTGATCACAAGAAACTGTAATTATTTTGCTTTTGCTTTTGTTTATTTTGCTGTTTATATTTTTATTAATCTCAGATTTTTTCTGATGCCTTTTGTTGTTTTTGCTGCTCCATTTTCATCCCCTGAATTTTATTTCCACCTCCCCGCTCACTATAACCTCCCTGCTCTCCATTGTGTCATCTCTCTCCTCTCCTGCAATGCATCTTGGAATACCACAGGATATGGAGTCTGATCCTGATGATGAGGTAAACAGTTCTTCATCATCACATGGAACCGCTTCTTCTTTCTCGTCCTTTCTGTTTGCTTTACTGCAGATGCTGTAGTAAATATGTGGATTGCAAATATTTTGCCTCTGAACAGCAGCCTGCGTGTGAACGATGCTTCTGACTGCACGTTTTTTTACACAGCTATGTCATTGCTGAAGTAACCCCATATAGTGCATGAGTGGAAATGGCAACTGTTTTAATCAGCAAGGACTTATTTATTGTTGTCTTCATCCTGAGTCCAGTGGAGCCAGTTACTGTACCACACTTCAGCTTGTTTTTCATCTCTATCTTCCTTTCCATACATGTTCAACAGGAAATCACCATATCTTCATACTTACTATTAACTCATATAATGTTTCACACAGGATTATGATATCTCTTTTAAGCTAAAGATGAATCCCTAACTCTTATCATTTGTCCACATAGGCATTGTTTTGTGGTATTTGGGGTTTCCCTTCTTCACCCTTGTCCTTGGCTTGTGTGTTAACAGAGAATACTAACACTTAGCTGCATGCCAAAACATTTACAGTTTAATCAAAGGGAGATAAGGCTGTTTGAGTATTTACATTCTAAGTAGAGACTATGTTTGTTATATTCTTACTACATGAATATATCAACCCACTCACTGGACAGAATGTTGATATTGGACAATTCAGCAACCAGGTTATTAAATCCAGTTAATGTTCAGTGGCAGCAGTTTTGAATGTTCAGTGCCACATATAACTAGAGGTTAGGCAAACAACATGGTTAAGGT